>NW_027411644.1:331331567-331397669 GCF_047663935.1 Musca autumnalis | reverse complement strand
TCTCCGCGCACACGCTATTTTGTAAATGGCAATTGTTCAAGAGAATATGTTATTGGAACACTCATTCGTACATAATGCAGGGAAACAGCAAGAAACAAAATTAGAATTGTCCCATTTTTTATGATAAAACATAAAAATAAACATCACCCCCAGTTTAATGAAAATCCAGCGTGTTTTCGTATTTATTTACACAATGGTTTTTGCTCTCCCTCCCCCCTATATCTACAAACTCCTAACTGACAATAGTTGCATGATTATAACTTCATGTTTACGCCTCATTCGTTATTCTCTGTATAAACCGTTTCTTCTGTTTCTTTTTGTCACCACAACGGGTTGGTTTATAGATGAGAAACTCAAATTAAAATATCATTAATCATCTTTTGCACATTTAATAAGAGGTCATTAAATTTATGAACTTCCGCATATTCTGACTTTGATTAAATACAACTGACAGTTTTAATTAACGTTGTTTAAAACTGATTTATTATAAAATTAATTGCAAAGAGAAAACGATGCCAGTGTGAAATGAGGAGAAAATGGTTGTATTCGTTGGAATACCGGTGCAAAAGGTATATGCATATACAAATTATAGTCAGAATCAATTACGGTCATTAATTAAAATAGCATTTAATGAAATACTAAAAAAAATTCTTTTTCAAACCGTTATTTATTTCACTTGGGAACAAAAACTTTAGAAGAGAATTGCATATTACTCAATAATTACATAAAATGCATATGCATGGTTAAGTTAATGTATATAATATTTTAATTTTACTTAAAAATTGTCTCGGAGTCCATGCCATAAATGCAATAAGTCTTTCTAATTATTAGTAATCCTTACCTGTATTTTGAAAATTTTAATCGTTGATATCTGTTTATTGGTGAATAAAGAACACACCCCAACAACGAGTGTATTTAAATATTTATTGTGACAATTGAAATAAAAATGCATCACAACACTTTACTGCAAATAAAATTATATATTCAATAATTTATAAAATTTGTTGTTTGATATAATTTAAGAAAACCAGCTCTGGCTCACAGCACAAAACTCCCACTCGTGTCTGGGTGGTTTGTTGCTCCTTGGAGAAAACACGTCATAACGAAAGCATGTCACGTAATTTGTATAATGTCCGCAGACATGATATAATTAGTTTTGATTGCACACAAATGGAGCAAAAGATAAAAATGAAAACCCATAATCAGTGAAAGCAATTCCGGTAATGAATTTTAAACAATTTCTGACACTCATAAAATCTCCCAACACCACCACTAAGGTCATCGGTAGCATCCATGCCCTGCGGTACACGAAAGCATTAAAGTATCCCGTAAGATAACAAGATTCCACACAAAACTTCACATTCAACCAACCAGAAGCTTTTCATTATTTGTGTCTTCAACTGAAATTATCCCGTGAATTATAAAACAAACGAATCTGACGTTTATTTGCTATCATCGGGAGGAGTGACATGAAAAACAACAGCAACAAAAAATAATAATAAATTTTATATAAAAATGTTACATATTCAGATTGTACCCGAGGTGCTTATAAAAATTAAATTCATTACACTTCCCTATGTTGGTTCGTTCCCTCGTACATGTGACATAAAATGTGAAAGTGGTTGGTGTTCAAAATTGCACGTATCGCTTGACGAGGTGAGAACCAAAGAATTATGGTTTTGGATTTTGATGTTCATAGAAATGTATGGGGTGACAAGGTAGAAATATCTATTGGCGGATAAGAGATGCAAAAAAATAGTTTGCAGGTACCACTAACGATTGGTAGAGGAATTTCAGCATAATTCCTAAATGTGGGACAATTTTGTATGACTCAGACGTAGAATTATTGTGAGATTTTCATTAATTTCATTAAAGTAGACAGAAGCAATTGTAAGAACCGACAACTTTTTTCCACAAAATTCAAATTTGCTAAGGTGGTGCCTGCAAATAAAAAGGGACCTCAGACAATTGAGGTGCAGTGAATTAACTGTACATATGAATGAACGTACATATATGTCAACCCATTTTCCTTATCACCCTCGTATTACCCTATAACACAACGAATCATTATGTAAAAAAAACAACGAATCATTCTGTAAAAAAAATAAAAAAACACTCTCACACATTGACTTTTTACTATCAAAGCTAAAAAACGTGACTTTATAAACCAAAAGCCGGGGAGGGCATACGACAAAAAGTGATATTTTTAACACATGAAAACCCGTAAAAATGGCTACGATTGCTTTTTTGAAACGTTTATATACTCGTAGGCCTTTTTAAGAGACATGTCGCGTGTCATGAATTCACATTCGCAAACTCTTACTCACTAGGAAATGGATGAGTGTCCGCATCCCTTGTACCCCTCTAGCCGTCAGCGCTTATTATCTTCAGTGAATGTTTCTATGCATGTGTACAACATAGATTTGTACGAACGTAAACCTCTACAGTTGAATTCCTTTGCCAGAGGGTTTTATAAAATAAAAAAAAAATGGAACACTTGCCTGAAGGAAGTGCCCATTTAGTAAAGGAAAATTAAGCGTTAGTGCCAAAAGCGTCCGCCAGAGTGTTGTTAAGACTTTGATATCGTGATTTTAGGCCACAAAATTGACCACAGAGAACACTACAAAAAATGCTAGAGTCCAGAACTTATGTTGATGTGTTGACAATGTTAAGTTGTGATTTATAGTTACAGAACTGTTTGTGATACCACACTAGTATGTCAAGCAGACCAAAGATGTGTTCAATTAAAAAATTGTATTGAAATACCTTGATTTAAAGTTTCTAATTACATATCTACGGAAAACAGCTCCCAAACTGCACTAAGCGATTTTTTAACTTTGGGGGGGTGTGGGTGATGGGAGCTTGGAACTTGCTATGCTTGGAAGAAATTTTCAATATGCGTAACATCTGAGATAATAAATATACCATCGAAGCAAATAATGACTTTATATACTATTTTTGGTAGTTTTTTGAAAAGCTGAAATAGTTTTCAACTCACTCAACATTTTTGTTTTGTTCGTTGCCGGGCCTGAACATGCGACTTTTCGAATTTTTGTTATATGGGTTGGATGCACTGAATTTGAATGCCGATCGAAAAGAACACAGAGGTTACTTTAATCAGAAATGATTTATTATACTGTGATATACCATTATTCGGTTTTTGTGGAATCCATGGATAACGAAAATAGCTTTGGTTTATTTAGTCCGCAAATTGATTTTACAACGGTTATAACATTTAACAATAGATGAGTTATGCATTTTTTGTGTTTTCTCTTCTTTATATGTATTTCTTAACATTAGAACCCCGAGGCGTATGATTGTGAATTTATTGTTACTAATAAATAACAATCATACGCACTATATAGAAATCCATTGAGAGAAAATAAGCTACGCACAGTTGTATAGGAATCGATTTTCGTGGACAAAACCCAAATTTTTGATGTCAACGATTGTTAATTTTTATATGTGATTCGATAGTAAACATATTGAAACTAAGGAAACCAAAAAATTAGATAAAAATATTGGAAGGTGTGGGCTTGGCGGTAATAAATTACCGTAGCGTTTACACGAAGTGAGCTATTTTATTTTTCTTCAGGTTCTAAATTGTAGTGAAATTCCAAATTTGGGGAGTAGAACTTTTAGGGAACAGCCTGGAAGACCTCCCGTTTTCACAAAATGATGCCCAAAGTGTCCTCTTTCTGACCATATATACTTTTGCACCCGTCCCGTACCGTCCGTGTAACACTTTTTTTTAATTTTTGTACCCTCCACCATAGTATGGAGGGTATATTAAGTTTGTTTTTCCGTTTGTAACGCATTGAAATACTCATTTGCGACCCTATAAAGTATATATATTCTTGATCAGGGTAAAATTCTAAGTCGATCTGAGCACGTCCGTCCGTCCGTCCGTCCGTCTGTGGTAATCACTCTAGCATCCACAAAAATGGAGATAGGACGCTGAAATTTTGGGAAAATGCGTCTTTTGTTTGCAGGCAGGTCAAGTTCGATGATGGGCTATATCGGTCCACGTTTTGGTATAGCCCCCATATAACGGTACCCCCCGATTTACGGTATTTTGACGTTTTTAGCTACATTTTCAGACCGATTTGGCTATAATTTGACATTTAGGGTTCCTAAGTGTCAATAAACATATATAACAAAAGTTGTGGACATAGGTCCACGTTTTGGTATAGCCCCCATATAACGGTACCCCCCGATTTGCGGTATTTTGACGTTTTTAGCTACATTTTTCGACCGATTTAGCTATAATTTGACATTTAGGGTTCTTAAGCATCAATAAACATATATAACAAAAGTTGTGGACATAGGTCCACGTTTTGGTATAGCCCCCATATAACGGTACCCCCCGATTTACGGTATTTTGAATTTTATAGCTACATTATCAGACCGATGTAGCTATAATTTGACATTTAGGGTTCTTAAGTGTTAATAAACTTATATATTAGAAGTTGTGGACATAGGTCTACGTTTTGGTATAGCCCCCATATAACGGTACCCCCCGATTTACGGTATTTTGACGGTTTTAGCTACATTTTCAGACCGACTTAGCTATATTTTGACATTTAGGGTTCTTAAGTGTAACTAAACTTATATAACAAAATTTGTGGACATAGGTCCACGTTTTGGTATAGCCCCCATATAACGGTAGCTCCCGATTTACGGTATTTTGACGTTTGTAGCTACATTTTCAGACCGATGTAGCTATAATTTGACATTTAGGGTTCTTAAGTATCAATAAACTTATATAACAAAAGTTGTGGACATAGGTCCACGTTTTGGTATATCCCCCATATAACGGTACCCCCCGATTTACGGTATTTTGACGTTTTTTGCTACATTTTCAGACCGATGAAGCTATAATTTGACATTTGAAGTTCTTAAATGTCAATAAACTTATGTGACAAAACTTGTGGACATAGGTCCACGTTATGGTATAGCCCCCATAAACGGTACCCCGATTTACGGTATTTTGACGTTTTTAGCTACATTTTCAGACCGATATAGCTATAATTTGACATTTAGGGTTCTTAAGTGTAACTAAACTTATATAACAAAAGTTGTGGACCTAGGTCCACGTTTTGGTATAGCCCCCATAAAACGGTACCCCCGATTTACTGCATTTTGACGTTTTTATCTACATTTTCAGACCGATTTAGCTATCAATTGACATTTAGGGTTCTTAAATGTCAATAAACTTATATAACTAGTGGACATAGGTCCATTTTTTGGAATAGCCCCCATATAACGTTACCGCCCGATTTCAGGTATTTTGAGAATTTTACCAACAAGTTTTAACCGAATTATCTGTAATTTGAACATTTGACATTTGAAATTCTTAGTGGTCACCACACCTCTCCACCAAAAATTGTCAAGAAAGCCCCCATATAACGGTACCTCCCGATTTTCAGTAATTTGATGATTTTAGCTACAATATTAAACCGAACTAGCAATAATTTGACATTTGAAGTTCTTAGTGGTCACAACACCTCTCCATCAAAAATTGTCAACATAGGTCCATGTTCGGATATAGCTCCCATGTAACGGTACCTCCCAATTTTCAGTAATTTGGCAATTTTAGCTACAATTTTTAACAGAACTAACTGTAATTTGACATTTAAAGTTTGTAGTGGTCACCACACATCCGCATCAACAATTTTCAACATAGCCCCAATATAACGATACTTCCCGATTTTCGGTACTTTGAGGATTTTACTTAAAATGTTTAACCGAACGTAGGTCCATGTTTTTGTATAGCCCCAAAACAAACCTCCCGATTTTCCGTGCCTTAGCTTTATTTTTTGGACGAACTTTCTGTAATTTGAAATTTAAAAGTCAACAAAAATTCTGCAACAAAAATTGTTCATTTAAGTTCATATTTTCGTATAGCCCAGATACCTCCGAACTAGCTGTTAATGACATTTGAAGTTCCCACGTTATGTACCGATTTTCGATATTTTGAGGATTCTAGATAAATTTTTTAACCGAATTAGGAGTTATTTGAAATTAAAGGCTCCCATCAAAAACTGTCAACATAGGCCCATGTTTTATTATAACCCCTATATAACAGTACCTCCCAATTTCTAGCCCACCAAAAATTGTCAACAGTTAGCTATAGGCACCATAAAAAAGGGCCTCCCGAATGAAGCATTTTATGTACATTATCTGACATTTTAACGTACTCACTTAAAGTTGGGGACAGGAATGAATATTTTATGGTGGAGGGTATGAAAAGTTCGGCCCGGCCGAACTTAATGCTTTTTTACTTGTTTGAAATTACATTGGTAAACATTTGTGTTTTTTCCGTTGGTTCAAGAAGACCGTGATTTTGTACCCTCAGCCGTTAGGCTAACGATAAATATGTACCTCATCAATGTTATGTTGTTATACTAATCATATGTTTTGACGAAACCCGCGTCAAAAGATTTGGAGTAAATTTATAACAGTTCATCCGTCTATATGGCTCGAGCGCATTTTTTATGCTCGAACAGATCAACAGATTTGGTCCAAATTTTAAGTTATATCAGTCCACTCTTGAGCACAATAACTCTCGAAAGTCCAAATCGATTTTTTTCGAGAGATATTTAGGTTCGAATATGGATTATATCGATTCACTCCTTCAGGTACCTCCAACACAAAATTTTAATTATCCGATTTGACCGAAACTTTGAACATAATAAAACAACTTCCAAACGTACATACATATATCAAGTACCAAGAGAGTTTATTTGGGACAACATCTTCGAATACATCCCTCAAAAAAGTTCAACATAAGTGTGGTAAGTCCATGGTTATGCCAGGATTGGTCCAAAAGCTCTAAATCTTACGGCGACCAAGAAATTTACGGCTTGACACCATAACTTTCAAACTGAATGACTTCCAACAGTAGGTACACTTCCAGTCAGTCGATTCTTTCAGGTATCTTCTGTACAAAAGCGCAAAACTTTTGCGCTCTAATCGAAGTCAAATGTTTCGATATTATTGTCGAAAAGTTTATACGTCCAAAAAAGGACACGAAATTCTGAAACTTACTGGCTATACAATTTAAAAAAAAATGGGTATTCGATCTGTCTATCTATGAAAGTCTCAACTCACACAGGCTGAAGGTCTATCTCTGCCGGCAAACCCGACTGTTACTTTTTTACTTATTTTCCAGAAAACAAAAGTTATGCATTTTTATAAGTTTGCCTCCGAGGTGCCGACAGAAGTACTTGGTCTTTGGAAAGTTTTTAAGGCCATCGGGTCCATAAAAATCTAAACAGAAAATTCAAACGTATGTGATTGTAAAAATATTTAAAAAATTACAAAGTTATTTAACAATGGAGTTCAGACTGTCTCAACACCCCCTCTCAATCACTGCGTTTTAATTGTAGTTCATCTCGAAACTTTACGAACTTGCTAGTATCCAGCGCTTTTGTAAACATATCAGCAACTTGAGATTCTGTTGATATATGTTGAATTTTTATAATCCCTTTAGAAATGTAATCTCGGATGAAGTGATACTTCACGTCAATATGTTTTGATCTTTTACTGCCGGAATTTTGCGCTATACCAATACATCCTTTATTGTCTTCATATAGTTTAATAGGCGTATTTTCATTTAGAACTTTTAAATCTAAAAGGATACCCCTTATCCAAACTGCTTCTGAAACTGCATTACTAAGAGCGATGTATTCCGCTTCGCTGGAAGATGTTGCAACTATTGTCTGTTTCTTACTGCTCCATGATACGGTACAACCAAAAACTTTGAAAATAAATCCGCTTACAGATCTACGGTCTGTACTATCTGATGCCCAATCGGCATCTACGTATCCAACAAGTTCTTCAGCACTTAAATTATCTTGATAAACCAAATGGAAGTCTTTAGTTCCTTTAATGTAGCGAACAATTCTTTTTAACGCCGACCAATGTATATCACCAGGACTGTTTAGAAATCTACCCATATATGATATTTGATAACATATGTCTGGTCGAACACTTAGCATTAAATACATTAAACTTCCCAGCATTTCACGATATGGTTTATCAGTTAAATCTTGGGTTTCTTTTGGTAGAATCAAAGCTTTCTCCATTGGAGTTTTTGTAGGATTGCACTCTGTCATTGAAAATTTTTCAAGGATCTTTTCGATGTGATTTCTCTGGTTCAGCTTCATTACGCCCCCAGTGCTGTCATATTCAATCTTCGTTCCCAAGTAATATTGTAAGGGTCCACAATCAGACATTTTGAATGATGCACGCAGATCAGATTTTACCTTTTCTATTGCTTGCAACTCATCTCCTGCAATCAACACATCGTCCACATATAGTAGCAAATACAGAACAGAATTACCTTGGAACATTGTGTAAAGGCACGAATCATGCAAAGATTTCTTGAAACCAAGTTGGAGCAAGAAGTTGTTAATTTTTTCGTTCCAGCATCTTGGGCTCTGTTTAAGTCCATAAAGCGATTTTCGTAATTTACATACTTGATTTTTAGGAGCATTTAATCCGTCAGGAACTTCCATGAAAATGTCTTCTTTTAAATCTCCGTAAAGAAATGCAGCTTTTACGTCCAGCTGGTGAATATGCAAATGTCTCTTAACGCTTACCGCTAATATTATTCGAATTGTACTAAGTTTCGCTACCGGTGAATACGTTTCTTCATAGTCAATCCCAGCTCTCTGAAGGAAGCCTTTCGCTACAAGCCTAGCTTTATAGCGAACAGGATTGCCATTTGCGTCCTCTTTGATACGAAATACCCATTTAGACTTTAATATTTTCTGGTTGTTTGGTCGTGGGACCAAATCCCAAACCCGATTATCTTCAATAGAATCAAGCTCATCCTTCACAGCCCTCATCCAATTTTCTTTATTGGAATCATTCATGATTTCTCCATAAGTTTTAGGTTCCAACATACATTGAGAATTTGCAGAGTTTGCATTACCTGTTATGTACCCCATCAATTTTGCTTTTAACCTTTGACTTCTCCTCGGTTCAGGTTGGGTAGATTTGCCTTCATTTTCGTTGATAGTATTATCTTCGTCATTGGTAGTATTATCTTCATCGATATCGCTATCATTTTCAGCAGAAACCAATTCATCATCGGAACTACCTTCATAATTATTGACATTTTCACCAGGAACGACATTTTCCACACATTCCCCCTCTTGCTCGTTACTGTGGGATCTTATAAGTAATTGAGGATTTTCTTCTTCCTTTTTCTGTTGCAAATAAGGAAAACAACTTTCATCAAAACGAACATCTCTTGCAAAAATTATATTTCTTTTCTTAGGATTCCACAATCGGTATCCGTTGCATGTATAACCCATCATAACCATTTCCTCCGACTTTGAATCCAATTTCTTTCTTTTCTGCTTAGGAACCCACACAAATGCTTTACATCCAAAAACACGTAATTTTGAAACATTAGGCTTATGCTTGTACCAAATTTCTGCAGGTGTTTTCATATCCGAAAGAGATTTGCATGCGCTTCTGTTTATTAGATATGTTGCCGTTAATGCAGCTTCACCCCATAATTCTTTCGGAGTACCAGATTCAATTAACATACTTCTTACTTTTTCAACCAAGGTACGGTTAAATCTTTCAGCAACTCCGTTTTGCTGGGGAGTATAGGAAATTGTATTTTGAATCTGAATTCCTTTTCTCTTAAAATATTCCTTTGCTTTGGTTGAAAGATATTCTGTGCCCTGGTCGGCAGTTATTGCAGATATTGAGACACCATGCATTGCTGTAACCATTGATTCAAATTCGACAAATTTGTCGAATACATCGGATTTTCTTTTCAGTAGGTATATGAATGCGAAATGGCTATAATCATCTATGAAGCTTACAAAGTATCTGTGACCATCCCATGTTTGGGGATCAATTGGTCCACAAATATCAGTGTGAATTCTTTCAAGAATGCGACTGGACTTTGGACGACTTCCTTTAAAAGGCTGCCGACTCTGCTTACCTTGCATGCATACATTACAAATGCCAACAGCCGCCACAGCTTCCACACCATCGACCATTTTATGTCGGACCAGTTCTTCAAGATTACTATCACTAGGGTGACCCATTCTTGAGTGCCACAATTTCCCAATATCCGTTGTACTTAAACTTGCATTTGCCTCATGTGTTATTCTTATTTGCATCTCGTACAAACTTCCTTTCTTAGGTGCTTTCATAATCACCTTACCATCTTTCTTCAATAGAGCAACATTTTTGGTAAATTCAACGCTTATTCCATATTCAGTTAGCTTTGGTACAGATAACAAGTTATCCCGAAGTCCTTTAACATAGAGAACATCCGTCATGGTGATTGCCAAATCTCTCCAATATCCTCTGATTGTACCTTTCTTGTAAGCCAAAAGCTTTTCCGTATCTTTAGCAACACATATGGTAATGGGTTCGTTCATATTATAAAGATCATTGAAACTGCATTCCGCTTTACACATGTGATCCGTGGCTCCAGAATCTATTTTGAATGTTAAAATTTCAGACTTATCCTTAATTTTCTTACCATCAGAAACGCTTGACATAAAACATATTGACTTTGATGTCGACGCTGAATTGGCTTTTCCGTTTTCCAAACGAACGCGGCAATTCTTCTGTTTATGTCCCTTTTTCTTACATCGGAAGCACACACCAAGGAACTTCTTCGATTTCTTCTCACCACTAAATGCAGACGACTTTGAAGTATCCACGTCACAACGATCTTGCCTTTTTGATTCATCTGCCAATAGCCTCTGCTTAACTATTTCAATTGACAGGTCTTCTTCCTTCATATTTTCCAACGCGGCCACTACCGGGTCAAAGGCTTCTGGTAGTGTGACAAAAAGTTGAGCAACGGCATCTCTTTCATCCACTTTTGCTCCAGATGTCTTCAATTTCCGTTCATCAAAAACCAGTAAATGTTTCTGCAAGTCATCACCAGGCTTCATTCTTAAAAGCGCTAACTGCTTCCTTACCAATGTCTGACTCGTAACCGACTTCTTAGCAAATGTATTTTGCAGAGCAGACCACATCTCCTTCGCTGTTTTCTTATCGCGAACACATTCCAAATAATCATCTGCTATTAGGCTGATAATAGTTGTCTTAGCCTTTTTATCCTTTTTAGAAAATGATGCAGCTAAATTTGGTTCGGCGGGCGGAGTATTCTCTATGGCATCCAGCAAATCCAAAGAATCCAGATACATCCATACTCGATAACTCCAGTTCTCAAAATTAGTACCACGGAATTGTAAGATTCCGTGGGTAGACTCTTGCTTGGTATCGCCCATAACCTCTTATAATCTTTTTGCAGAGATAAAACGCGGTGGATATTTATTTTTTTTATAAAATTTATTAATGAGAGAACAAATTCAACAAAAATGTATATACACGAAGGAGAAAACAATTTGAAGTGAAGAAAAAATATGGTTACAGAAAATATGTATTAAACAGAAAATTCAAACGTATGTGATTGTAAAAATATTTAAAAAATTACAAAGTTATTTAACAATGGAGTTCAGACTGTCTCAACAAAATCTAATCGTACAATTAGATAAAAATAAGCGGGAACAACAACCATTTTTTTCAGGACTTAACTAAATTGTTGCCGAGCTTTTTTAAAAATATTTTTTCGGCCATGTTTTTGCGTAGTCTCAAACAGTACTGCGAGTTGGCGGAGTCTATGAATCGTAGATTTCATCGCCCGGCTCCTGATAAAAATGTTTTCTTTTTTAATGTAATTTTCTGAATTTTGTGTTGGCTTTAATGGACTCTATCATTTCATTATTCTTTCATGAAGGTTCTCCCATCAAAAAGATTTCCAAATTCCATATTACTGACGATATTCTTAAAAATTATGCTAATAGCCCCGAAATATATAAAATCTTTCGAAAGCAATTCTCTGCGGGATTTAGAACCCAAATTGCCAAGTAAGAGCTAATGTGGTTGAACATTCTGGGATACACGAAAACGTAAATTTATGTGGGTAATATTCATTTAAAAGTTTTTTTAGTTATAGCTTCAATTCTGTTGGAGAATTTGGTTAAAAACTTTTGTATGGGGACTATACCGAACGTTAACATCGAAGGACTAATATATTATACTCTGTACCAAATTTCAATCTTGTATCTGAAATATTGTGATCTCTCTCTATTGAATTATATGCTTTGTGGCAATATTGCATATACATAAAATCAACTAAAAAACCTTTGAAATAGTTTTACGTAACGATACACAACATTTTTTATTTTCATGATTTTTGGTCAAGTTGGGCCTCCCTCGAAATGAAATCCTGCGTTAAATAGTGCAATCTATCAGCAATAACTGCCCGGTCTTAGTTTATGTTTATAATTTGTTAGGGTCAAATCTCGGAAATTTTATTTTTGTATCTATGGCAAACTTGTAGATCTAGTAGAGGAGAACAAAAACGAAGGCCATTTCAACCGATAAACTTAGTTATTAAGCAGATTTTGGTTATATCTAATTCAGCTTGTTAGATTCTTTTTACATTTTTATAATTCCAAAAATAGTACTTTTACTTTGGATTAGTTTAAGATAGGATCGTTTTAACATTTTTTTCGGCAGGTTGTTCTTGCAGTCCTCTTTACAACGGTACAATTGTTTTCGCACACAAGCCCATACTTCTTGAGATAATGGCCTAAAAGCTCCAAGGAGCTCGGAACGCCCTAACTAAAATGAAAAATCCGCAAGATAACCCTCGCTGGGAGTTTCTGATTCGTCCAATCTTTGCACATCGTATTACTCACCGTCGAAGCGAATTAAATTAATCTTTGAACTCAATTTGTGTTTTCTCGCTTTTTCATAGTTCCTTCAGTAGTTCCTGCACTACCCATATCTAACATAAATCTTTCGAAAAAATTTTTCTCTCAAACACAACAATTTCTTTTTCATATTGCTCATTTACTCAAAGAGTGACACATCTCAATAAATCCTGTTTCGAGAAAAACGCGTTTTAAGTTGGCGATTGAAATTTTACTTCCCAACTTGAAAACATTATTATACAAAAAATTAAATAACTATTTGGACAATATTTTTCAAACAGCTTGGACCATATTTTGCAAGATCAAGCATGATTTGAAGTGAATTAGTGCTTCAAAAAATCAAAAAACATTTGTGTTAAATTTTGCGAAGATTGTAGTAAATGAGCTCTACCTCGTCAAGTTTTAGAGATATCGGCATGCAGATTTGACCCAAGATAAAGTAGAAGTCGTAGAAAAAATAGAAATTGCTAATCCAGATAACGAATTTTTTGAGTTATGCCACTCTTTGAGTAAATGAGTGATATGTTTTCTCAAGTACCCATATTTTAGATCCATACGATAGCACGAAGAGCATCAGTGTCTATATATATCCCCCTAAAATGTTGTTCATATCGATTGAATCGCTTTAAATCGCTTTTAAAATTAATATGTACTTGTTTTAAATCCTTACAAAGATATTTCATATTTTCTTCCCACATACATTTAAGCAATTTTTTGCTCAGATTACATACTTTCCTTCTTCACATAGAACTATTTTTGGTAATTTAATTAAAAATGTAGTTAAATATTTAAATCGTAGTTTTCAACTACTTTTCATGCAATTGGAAATTTTGTTGCTGATTCAGCGACAATTTAAGTTTACCTCCATTGTGCGATTCGTACGTTTTGTGTTGAAATTAAAATTAAAAATGTGCAATAACTATGCCAAACAGCAAAACAAATAACAAAAATTACAAGTTTATTATAATGTGGAGAGAGCGAGAGGAAAATTATTACGGCCATGAGTTGTTTTAGTAACATTGTGAACATGGCACAAAAACGATGTTCGTTCATTTAGCTCGACGCTGTTGAGTTGTGGTTGTTTTTTTTTGTGCATTCCCTGTACGTCTAATTAACCTCGTTTTTTAATGGCCTCTTTTGAGTCTACCGGCTTTTTTAACATTTCATAAATTTTTCTTCTTTTTTTGTTAGTTTCATGTTATGTTTGGATTCTATTTTTTCTGTTCATTATTATTATTCATATTTAGCAAAGCCAAATAGAATCACTGACCGAGATTCGCGCACTCAAGTTCAATTCTGCTTCTGCACGCAGCCACCAAACACGAAGTTTAAAATGTACCTGGTGCAGTTTTGCAGCTCAAATTAGTGAAAGTTCCCCAGGTATCATCTGGGGTTGTGAACGAACTATGTAACCATGAGCACAAACAAATTTGATATGAAAAAAAAACAAATATGTTGGTATTACATAATTATCGTCACATATTTTATCACTTGTCTCCAATGCTAAAATTGGTTGAATACGTATTTAAAAAAGTCAGTTTATATAAATGCGTGTTTGTTGGAAATTGTTCTTATCTTATTATAAGGAACAATAATAGATTTGTGCGAATTGTCGAGAAGCACTATAAAACGGTGTTCCCGAGTCCCAGAGGGTAAGAATATGCCAATATAGAATAAATATAAGTAAACATTTAACAACATGCAAATAAAAAGCCCAATTCCCTTTTGTTTCCAGTTTTTTGTTGGTGTTCCTATTATATCGGGTTTGTAATTCCTTTCATCAGTTTTAGTCAATGCAAATAACGTTTTCAATCGTGCAGAAATTAAGGAATGTTTAATATGTTATGATTCGTTTTTTTTTAGCCACAACTATGAACTGAAACACAAATGTGGCCTTTAGAGCATTTTCGTGAAAATTCACCTTGGGTCCCAAACAAGTGACTATAGAAAGAAACAACGATCGTTCTGTAGTGGAATTCCGTAACTCATTTTTCGAGTTTTCAACAAAAATCGGTAAAATTAAAACGCAAAATTATGAATTAAAAGTTTTAATTCAAGTCGATAGCTCTTTGATATCGGTAGTACTTACAGATCACAATATTTCGGTCGCTAACGTACCGATAAATTTCGTTAATACCGACATTATGAGCATTATAATTTTGCCGATTTCTGTTGGTAACTCGAAAAATTAGATACAGTACATACAATACTGCATCATATAATTTCATTTCAATCCTCTTCAAACGTCAACCTCACCCAATGTCCACCTGAAACTTGGTGTCCTCTGTTCACGCAAACGAGGCTCTGGCGACCGATCATGGGCGGTATAACCCCAAATGAAGCACGGAAGAAATACCTGCAGCACTTTTTAACTGGAGCACTTCTCTCGACTCCTTGTTTGATTGTGATGGGATTAAGCAATAGGGATGGCAGCGGATGAGCCAATGGTATGGCCAACGGTGGCGCCCAAAGATCTTCAGAAGATTTACTATCAACATACCCTTGCCTAGAGGATGGCTGCAGCCCCAGCACTAGGTGCGGATGCGATGGCCCAATCAGCCACCCATCTTTAAAATACCTGATTGCAGAAACATCAACAAGCAATATAAGAACTGATAATCCCTCGATGACGACCTATGGATTTAAAACCCGGTTTATGATTGGAACATGGAATGTAAGACTCTCTCTGAAACATCGAGATTCTACCAAGTCCAGAGCGAAATGTCAAACTACCGTTTAGATGTCCTTGGACTAAGTGAAGTCCGCTGGCCGAATTCCGGAACATTATCACTCAAAAACGGATACAATTTCATTTTCTCTGGGAATCTTCTGGCCCCCCAGTGGTACGTGTTAACATATTCCGATTGTTCTTAAATTTGGCAAACTTAAAATCTAACAAAACGAAAAACATTAGGGCGTGCCGCCTAAAAAAAATCGTCATCGATTATTTCCCTTTGAGTTAACCAGTCTAATGTACACATATTGATTTTCAGTGTCCATGGGACATGAGCCTTTCACGACTTGAGAATCTAAAAAAGAGAAATTCAAAATCTAAGCTATTAATCCCAACGCTTTAAATGTTCTAGGTAAAATATCCTTGGAATACATTAAATGCTCCCAAAGTACTTTTTCACTAACCAGAACGCTAATGAACTTATTCCTTTAGAGGAAAGGAACATCCAACATAGATTTTCAAGGGAACTAGGCTACGCAACAATAGGTTTAAAATACTGTTGCTTATCATAACCAGATTCAGGTTCATATTGACTGTATAACTGAGTCAACAGAGGCTAGCCAGAAAGACGAGATGTGAACTGATAACTTTGAAAAACTTACTTTTTCCCGTTTGTACACCAATTGTTATTGCTAAGAACGAAAACGTCAATGAAATAAATAAGAATCTCATGCTCAATCCATGAAAAGATTTTGATGTCAGGATTATCGAGGTACGAAAAATATGAGATGACCGGATTATAGAGTCTACAATGTAGAAAATTGTTGTGTCCGGATTACCGCGTTTTCCGGATTAACGAGTGACCGGATTATCGAGGATATACCGTATAAAGTTTTTGGATCAAATGAAAAAATGTTGTGGAGACATTTTTGAGCACTTAGAGTCCTAAATTAAACTTCAACCAATTCAAATAAATGCCAAACTGCACCCAGTTTGGACGGAAAACGTCGTCAAAATAGCTGAACTTGATGGGTGTTGTTATATCGTGGGTGTCATGCTTAAGTGTTCCATACGCCATTTTCTCGTTTTGAGATAATCGAATTTTCATGTTTGCGTTACAACTGCGTGGAGCTGACTGAAGGAAATATTTATACTTTTGACTTTAATTATTTGAATTATTTGAATTATTAGTAATAGTGTATACAAAATCTATGCAAGATATATAGAGCAATATTTATTGGGATATAAAAGTTATGGCACTTTAAAAAAAAAATAATTTTTGCCGATTTGTCCCATATCCACACTTATGACACAAATGGAAAATATTTTATATCACATGGAACAAAGTGACAAAAACATACTTCCATCATTGTCTCAGTAAATTCAAGCCTTCTATAACTCAAGTGCTTCTATAACTCTATGTTTTTAAGATATTAATTTCATACCTGAAGAAAATATAAGCTTTCGCGTCGAAAGGTATATATCTCGAAAACCAGAGCAGATAGGAGAAATCCAACTAAAAATTCAGAAAGATGATACGCGAAAACCTTAAAAAACCCTATATCTCAAAAGTTCAAAAATGGCGTATGGAACACTTAAGCCTGACACCGACAGTATGGGGCTATACGATCACATGGATCCACGCTGAAATTTTTTGAGTTTTATTGCGGACGCTGACTATAACGGACGGGCATGGCTAGGTCGACTGAAATTTGTTTGTTATTTTGTTGACCAGTGTATTAGCATACGGATCGCACTTTTATTTGATTTGTATCACGACTACAACGTCGGTAAACCCCCTGGACGTTGTATCTGTTCTAATCGCTTTGTAGAAAACACAAATTAATTTTCCTTTGTGTTTAATGGAAAAACAGACTCTCGTGTACCAACATAAACTCAAGTGTTTACGAGTGTTTTCAAATTTGTTTCATAATTTTTCCTTCGCAGTCATTCGAGGGGAAAACATGAGTAAATAACTTTTAATACAACCACATGTACCCCATTCGCTATAACAGCTATCAAATTATGTTCATTGTCTGAGCTGTGCTTGTTGCGGCTGCATACACAGACGCACACGACACTCACACACACAAGTGTTATGAAATAAAAGCAAAATGTTTGAAGCCATGAATTGCTGTGTTGGTATGTCCGTGTACAAAAGTGTATTTTGATAGTTTCAAATAAAATTTTAGTACCGGAGCGGTTTTTCCCGCAAATAAACTTACACAAATTCTTTATTTGCCTCAATAAAAACTCATTGTTTATGATAGTAAAATAGAAAATTCTATATTTTTATGTTTAGATTTGTTATGTGGCATTGTGTATATGTATATACTTATGAAGATATATGTACATATGTATTATTTTAAATGTTTTACTATTGCTATTTTCAAACGTACTGTGGCAGTTGTTTTTGTTGCTGTATTACTATTATTATTATTTACCCTAAAACACTGAATTTAATGAAGTTCAGTCAGATCTAGTATAAGATGGCCTTTGTAAACCCAACACGTACATATGTAAGTGAATGTGAATTTGGATGTGTATGTAAATGTGATGGCTTCATTTTATGGAGACTCGCATCCCATTGTATTACAACCTATGCTTCGTTTTAATGCGAAATGAAAAACATCCACTTTGAATTTCTTTTAAGATTGGCCCGCAATGAGCACTAAACAATCCCAGTCACAGTAAAATATGTTAGGTTAGTTGTATTTTTTACAACCACAATTTATGTTGTTTGTATTGCTACTAAACAAAACAAAGCGTATGGAAAACGACAGACAAAATATGGGCGTTTTGGACTGGAGTACTTAAAAATGTATCTAAATAAAGACCTCAAAAACACTAAAAATAATGTTTTTCTTCTAACAGTCATTATAAAAGTTCCTTGGTAGAATATCAGCGAATAAAGGTGGTCCAACTATAAAAAGAAGATACGTTTCAATAATGTCTCTATTTCTTGAAACACAGATTGTCCCAGAATGTTCAAATTTATTTTAAGACCGCAAAAGGTATTTCCTATTGGCTAAGTAAAATGTGTACTGAACTAATATTTATCCAAGTTTAATCTATATGACCATCTAAAATATTGCCTAGATTTGCATATATTGATAAGGGGGGCGTCTCCAGTTGATGTTGCGAGCTTTTTTGGAGACGGAAAGTATGCCGTGATGCAATGGTGAGCCTACACGCCTCCCACACAAAATGTTAATGGTCCACGTGCAGTTTTGGGCTTTGAAATACACTCCGTTTCATTTCAATAGCACATTTCAAATTTGTATTTTTACTTCATTTAAGTTGACATTCATCGAATATCCTGGGTTGTTGTTTATATATGGTGTTTTGTACTGTTATGAAGTATCTTTCAATAAAAAGTGTTGCTTCGATAAAGTCCCGTTATATATAATTTTAATTTTCTTTCTATAAAACCCAAGATTTGTATGTTTTAAAGTGCCTCACTGGAACAGCACATTCTGCATATTGAGTACAACTGCATATTTTTAATGCTACTGTTACGAAATTGGAATAAATAAAATCCATTTCAAGTTTAAAACACTAAAATTGCCCAACTATGGCTTTAAAACTAGGGAAATAAGACCTTTTGAAAGTTGTGGCCTTTAATTGTCTATAATATTTTACAAATGTATCATAAGCTGACAGTTTATTGTAAGATTTATAAAGAACTAATGAAAAAGGAATGATAGAAGGCATATAGTGCAAAATAAACTTGAACTTCTACTGAAGTTTGGGTACATGTCTTCCCGAAACTTCAGATTCCTATGACTCCTATTCCATAATAGGGTTCAATGTTGGCCTTAAGATAAGTGGATCATTAAAATATTGGGCGATTCTTATTGCTCTGGAGCGTATAAAATATACCACATAAAAGATTATTTCTTAAGGTCAATTAAAATTTTTATTATAATTGGGAATTGTCCGAAAATATGGCAGGGCCATTATGTTTTTCTTGGGCATGTTGTCATAGTATAGTACTCTCAAGCACTAGTATGGACGTGTAAAACAAACACACCAGGATAAACCTTAACATATACAAAGAAAAAAATGCAAACCTATTTAGATGACCAGGAGTGTATGTTTGCTGGTTGAACCGCACGATAACTCTCGAAAGGATCAACCGACAGGCCAGTCGGTCCACTTCCTCGTGTACCTTCCCCACAATCGTTCAAATTTTTTGCAAAAATGTTGCGCACTATAAGACTCCAAGGGATTAGCGGATTTGGTACATACTTGGCACATCGTAATATTATAAATCAGGTTCGAGTATAACCTATAAATTTCGAAAAAATATATACAACTTAAATGATATGGTCTTGCTGTACATGAAAATCACATGCGGACAAATTTATTTTGATAATTACGCGATTTACACGTATATATTTAAAAATACATATAAATTAAAATGGGTTATTTGACCTCTATTTCCACTCCAGAAGCCTTGAGATATATCCTCAGCAACCCAAGTATCTTCCTCAATGGGAAGGCTCTAATATGAATAGACATAAAGTAAAATCCGTCTATTTTATTGGAAGATTTAAGCAAAGTTAAGGAAGTATTTCAACAGATTTTTTCAATATTTTCTACTATATAATGCATGTGAAAAAATATTTTTTCCAATAAAAAATTATTTTTTTGACCCAAATGTGTGCTTTTTTGTGCTGTAACATCATAACTATAATACCAATCTGTATGATTTTAGTCTCATTTGATTCGCCGTGAAGTTTTGCTCTACAATAAATTTTTATCTAAATTTACCTTTATTTATTTTATTTTAAAAAAATTGACAGATATTCAATAATTTATCAATTTTATGTACATTCCGCGAATTCTGAGTAACATTTTACATGTATTATGCAATCTACTCGCTGAAGTCACTTCAAGAGAACTTTATACTAACAAAACAAAACAAACATAATATACCGTCCATACTACGGTGGAACTAACGAAGTATAGTAAAAATTGTTATTAACTAAGCAACGACGCAACTTCGAAAACAACGCAAAGTAAAACGACCCAAGCGAGGTCTTGGTGTACATACATATAGCGTATGCTTTATGCGGATTCGCTAAAATAGTGATAATACGTTCCGTTGCACCACTCTCTTATTCCAATCCCTGTGAAGAATTTTTTTTCGATTTTTTTTTTTGTGAAAATTCTCTCATTAACTAATTTTGACCTCCTGAATCCGAAAATTACAATGAAAATGCTGTATTGTTATCCGTTTACTCGTTATTGCCCGGTACCATATGGAACCACTAAGGGACTCCCAATAAAATGATAATAATAAAATTTATGTTTATTTTGTTAGCGTAAATCAAAGAGTTCAATTGATAACACTGTGCAACACTGGAAATGCAAACAACTTCTAATGGGCATTTTCTGAAAGTACATATTGAGACTACAAAAACCTTAATTGGGTTTTGTGTTCTTAGATCGGGTTTAGATTTTATGGCCTCATCTAAACCGACTTAAATGAGCCTTTTTTCCAGTGATCGGACCCTAAACTCCGAAACTAATAAGAATTTTGCTTTGCCGTCTTCAGCAATATTGTAGCCCTAAAGTAGTACAACTTATGTGTCAAACAGATGAACTAAGAAAAGCTGCATAGAAAAGTGTACATAATTTCTGAAATTCCGTTCAGTAGCAACTAATCTGTTGGGAGTTAAACTAAGTAATCATTCTAAAAATATTCCAAATAATGTGACCATCAATTCTTCAGAACATTCTGAAACTCTAAAATGGTTATTTCACGTTGTTTAAAGGGTATTTCATAACATACCTTTTTCAAAACTTATTTCAAACAATGTTCACACAGGCTGTTTATTCTCATGTTGGGGATTTCAATGAGTTATTGCAATACTTACCAATTTGTTGTTGAAAAATTTAATATAAACAAGGCGAGAGAGGCATTTTACAACGATGCAATGTTCTAAAGAGTTGTACACTACATTCCAGAGAATATTTTCTCAAAGGTAACTTTAAGAAAAATTTAACAGTTTGGGAGATACGCTGAGAAATATAGACAAATTATAGAATTTTTAGATATATTATAAAATTTGAGACAATAAGTGCAGTTTTTCGAGTTCACTAGTCCTCCAAATATTTTCTTTTAGCTCTTATCTACAAGTTTGCTGCAGATGTCAAAACAAGATTCGTACTGGTTTTAGAGATACAGCCCCGATTTGTTTTAAAAATTCTATATTTAACCATGTTTAGATGATGCCATAAAAACCGAACCCGATCTAAGAAAACAAAACCCAAATATGGTTTTTGCCTATTGGTCCTCTACTTTCATAAAATTCTGGACAGAAGTTGTTTGCACGCGATTGGCTCAAAAATGTTGCATAGTGATATTTACCAAATTGTTGTTGAAAAAGTTGCTATAAACAAGGCAATAGAGGCATTTTACAAAAATATAATGTTCTGAGGAGTTGTGTATTACATTCCAGAGAATATTTTCCCAAAAGGTAACATTAAGAAAAATTTAACATTTTGGGAGATACGCTGCGAAATATAGAATTTTTAGATATATTATAAAATTTGAGGCAACAAATGCGGTTCTTCGAGTTCACTATTCCTCCAAATATGTTCTTCTTGCTCTTATCTTCAAGTTTGCTGTAGATGTCAAAACAAGATTCGTACTGGTTTCAGAGATACAGCCCCGATTTGTTTAAAAATTCGATCTTTTACCATGTTTAGATGAGACCATAAAAACCGAACCCGATCTAAGAAAACAAAACCCAAATATGGTTTTTGCCTATTGGTCCTCTACTTTCAGAAAATTCTGGACAGAAGTTGTTTGCACGTGATTGGCTCATAAATGTTGCACAGTGTAACTGATAGTTTACAAATGTACAAATGTTTGAGTTCAACAATTTTTCAAATTAAACAAAGAGGAAAAAAACTAATTTTACGTTTTTAAATTAATTTTGTTGGCTGAAAATGTGATATTTTTCGAAACATGGATAAATTGATAAGGTCACATCGCATTTTTGATACTTTGTATGTGAACGACGTATGCAATTTCAGTTTTGACATCGTTTAAGTAAGAAATTACCTTCCTTGCTGAAAGCTTGCGTCTAGAAAATAGGCTTCGAGGCATGAAAAGCAGACATGGACCATTTGAATTGGTCCTTAAGTTTGGCACATTTGACGGAATATTTATTTCTTTATTTCGATGGAACCTGCGATGTATTGGAATTTTAGACTTTGGGCATTTTATCGTAGATTCCCTCACCCGACATCGATTGGACTATAAATATGGCCTTTAGAAAATTTGTGTGAAAATTCACCTTTGGCCCATACAAATTAAAATGGAAACAAAGATCACGGTGGTGGCACGGGTTAACAATTTTGACAAAATCGAAAAAAAAATTATTAGCTTATTTTAAAGTACAGGTAGAATAGAATATGTCGCAATTCCGACTCAATCGGGCAAAAATTAGCGATTTTTGAACGCGGTTTTCTGGAAATGGAAATTTTTAAACTTGCCAGTTCACCATTTGAACATTTCAATATTTGAATATTTGAATATTTTTTAATGCCGTTTCGGTTAAGGAAAATATTATTAGGTTCTTAATGATCCCACAAAAACGTATGCTGATCGGTTTATTCGTTCTCGAGCTAATGTGGGCACCGCAAACTGCTTTAGTAAAAACAGTGTTTCGTAGACGGCCATTTGTCGGAAAACTGAGCAATATTTTCAACAGAAAATTGCGAAAGTAGCTGAAAGGTGTCATCTTTCAGATGAAAACAGAATCTTCTAAAAAAGTTAAATAGATTTCTTGCAAAAAATTCACGATAGGTATATTGTTTTTTTTTTTCATGCTCAATAAGTGTAATTAATGCTATCCCGTATGACGAATATAATAAAATATACACAAATGTATGTATATTTTTTCTATATTAATCTTCATTTGCTCAGTTGTCTATCGCAACTCTTTAAGTAATAAAATATTTTTACTACAACGAAATTCAAATATTTCATGTTTTAAATTATTCTTGCAATACTCGTATATAGAAGATGAAATTCCTTAGGATACCACTTATCCCAACAACTAAACACCGCGCGTGTGTGTGTGCTATAACTGCAATATTTCTTAAATTTAAAAGATTAATGTTTAATTTTTTGCAGCTTTAACATCAAATATTTGTTTTAATTCCTTTTATTGTTCTTTGCTCATTCCTCAGAGCGATACCAAGCATTTGTCTTAATTAACTGCTACACTTCTCTACAAATTGTCCACATATGCATCGGAGGACACGACAGGACATTATAACACACATACACACGCAGCTATAGCTGCCTGTATATTATGGTCACTGCTGCAAATTTTGCCAAGAAAATAAGAAACATTTTAGTATTTGTGAACACATGAGCCATATACAGCTCTAAGTATTTCCCCCTTAACTCTCACCAGCCCCTCAGTCATGACACTGCAACAGCTACATATCCATTCAACCAGTCAGCCAACCAACTATCCCAAATGACGAGGATACTTAGAGGTGAACAGAAAAGTTTTCAACATTTACCGTGTGTAGAAACATTTATTGCCGCTTCCTTGGAACCAAATATTTTGTTGTAAAGGGGATGGAAGAAAAGAGGAATCCGGTCACAGCATCATGCTGCATTTGACCAATTACCACTGGTGATTGGAGTGTTGTGCTGCACTCAACCCAGTACACATGGCGACATCGACACCAAAATAGACTCTGACAGTCCTGTGGTGGCCATGACAGTCATGTTGCTCGCATCCCTTCACAACGGTTGCTATGGCAGTCTAGATGTGTTAGTATCTCTATCCGGTATTAGATCGGTGAAGGTGGTGTTGTGTTACCAAGGTATTAAGCGTTATTAAGAGTAGTTTTAGCAATTTATACTCTTGTACAAACTACAAACAACTCCTCAACTTTAAAGTACATTACGGAGACAACACAGCTCTAACGAAGGAGGCACTGCATGAGAATGGTTGGCTGAGTGGATGGTGATAAGATGAAATACTGAATTGCAGTTATGGCCATGAATGAGTTTATCATTTTATGAGTTGTGGAGAAATAAAAGCGGATGCCACAAAAAGTAATTGCACTTTAATGAATGACCAAAGCTAACTGGCAAAACGAGAGTACTCCATGACTTTTGTGGTTGGTGTAGATTTGAACAAAGCGGATATTTAGTTGATCAAATGAATAAATAAAAAGACAATATACCAACAATTTGTTAAGGCTAAGAAGTAAGGTTTGAAGTATGTTTCGAATTAAACTAAAATTTGATTTGGTACCTTAGAGTGTCAAATGTGTGTTGGCTGCATTTACTTTCATTTACATTTTTCAAATTCCAATCTTTACCTTATTCACTTTACTCTGCTGGTAAAACTTTAAATGAATCGGTTTGCTACCCTCTCAATTTACAAAGTTCCGTCACGGCACTTCGGCATACCTTTGCTCTCTTTCAAGAATCTATAAATTTTGTTACAGTTTTGTTACTCCTTTATTTTACCGAAGTAGTTTACCAGAAAAACTATGTTGTCACCAATGTCCTTTGCCACTTCCCTTTTAATTCATTTTCAGATGATGAGACAGTGGCCATGGGGGAAAGAGGGTGAAACGAAGCGAAACAAACCGTTGTTACCATCTTAAGAAACTGTTAAACTGTTGATGATTAAATTTAAGTTTTATTTCGTTTTATTATTTGGGATTGGACTTTCATTCGTTGGTGACAAGCCATTCTAGCGTAAGCTGCTTAAGTTTTCTTCAATTACGAAACTGCGAGCGTTGATATGAATTTAAGGATTTGCCACAGTCCTTAGACCTTAAAGAGTCTTAACATCATGGCAAGGAACAAAGCCAATCTGCAATTTATTGAAATGTTATTTAAATGTATGTGTATGCCGTTTGGTGTGGCAGCATTGAAATGTGGGTTAGAATTACCAGGCGCCTCTCAATATGTGTTTGTAGTCATTCACTTTGCCTGTGTACATATACGTGTATGTATGTATTGATGTCTTGTGGCTCCTAAGTTTGTGTGGCTGACTACGAATCCTGTCGTTATTTTCGAAAAAGTATTTTATGCTTTGGCGTACTGTGGGTTAAATGTCATCCTTGTTATCATATGATTACAACAATTGTGGCAAATTGTTTTTACAAATAGGCAAAATGTTGTTCAAAACATTTGCGGCTGTTTCCAGTCGGTTCAGCAATTTTTTGTGACCATGTTAAAGCGAATGACATGTAAATGGTGAAACTCTGCCAATTGCCAGGGGTTTGACAGTTGGCCGTTTACATCGGCAAGTGCAAATGAATTTTAGAAAAACATGTTGGGGTGTTGTGCTTTTTGCTATTGTGCACAATAGAAAATAATTGAATTTAATAAGAATTTAATGTATGCAAATGAATTCAAAACACAATAGGAGTGCATGATTTAGTGTGGTCTTAAATGGAGTGGATATAATGTGAATGCAGCAAATGCGATGATTTTTTATGGCATTAAACATGTGCCCCCGATTAAAAACGTCTGGTCTGTAATTAGTGTCTATTAATTTATGTACATTTAATTCATTTAAATATGATATAAAAATAAAACTTGTTTAATAATTTGTATTTATTTTTTTAAATAAAATTAAATGTAATAATAATATTATAATATATAAACATATAACATAACGTGTAATATATAATATAAAATATTAATACATAATAATGTTTGAATATTAAATAAAACTCCAAATTTGATCTTGCAATCACAGTTTTCTCATGAGGCCGGTCATTGGTTTGAAACTAATACTTTCAGTTATAGACATACCATGTTTCGCCTCCATCCAAGAAGACTTTACACCTGGAAATCGCCACAAGACAATAACAGAAACATTGTTTGAAACCAAATTGACTACATTTTAATAAAAAAGCGATATTCCTCCTGCGTAAATAAATGTTCTACGTATCCAGGTGTTGATGTTCCCTCTGACCATAATCTTCTGTTAGCGAAATTACAGATAAAGCTAACTACCATCCGAAAGGTTTGAGCCATCCCAATTCCAAACTATGATATCGATATTAATGTTATCAAACTCGACAATGACGTGATTGTCTTATCGATAATTTGCCATCACTTGTCAACCTAATTGGGGATAAGCAAGATCGTCTTGATCGCCAACTTAAAACCAATAATAATAAAGCATTTAAATAGTGACCGCCTGCGTCCATAATTTTAAACGTTTGTGTTTTATATTCTCTTGTGTGGCAATTTAAAATTGCATTTGAATTACACCACGTAAGTATATTTGAAATACTTGTGGTGTCCTTTCTGTGTATTTGCTGTCTTGTTTAGTTGTTGCATTTCCCGCCAACAACGATTTACTTGACCTTAATTTACGCCCGTAATTTAAGTCAAAATTGCAGATTTCTCGTCCTTTTAGGGGAAATCTGTACATGGTCCTTCGAGCCTTTTAAGCAAATTAGCGGCCTAGACTTGCCATTAAGTATAAAAAACACAAAAATTTCCAAAAAAAATAATAAAAATCTACCTAATAAAATCATTTTGTTTGCCATCAGTGTTGAAACATTTCGCCAGTTGCTTCTAATTTATGCAAAAGGTACGGCAAATCTCAACACTATCATTGAGTCAAGAAGAAGAACAAAAAAAAACATTTGTTTTTGCAATATTTATTGCTCATTTATAATTCACAAATAAAAGTATAACAAATTACGGAAAACATATATTTAAAAATTTTCATATTTATAATAAAATCACCACTTCACATTAAATTTCTTATTTTTCTATTTTATTTTGTGAATAAATAACACGGACAGACGGCCGGTTTGTTTACATAGTGTTATACACATTATAAGTAACGATTACTGAATATCAGTGATCATATTAAAATAAGAGGTCAGTTAGTGAAAACGTAACCTAACGTAACAGAACACACGTAACATAACGTAATTCGATACGGTGATTGGATTTCATTGTATTCCATTTCATTATTAAATAATATCACAAATAAAATTAGAAAGTAAAAAATAAATTAAAATATATCAATAAAATAAAAATATAAATAATTAATAAAAAATATAAATAAATAGTGGACTTTACTCCCAAAGTTTAAAAAATAAACTTTCGAGGAGTATATTTATAAAACGCTATTAAAGCCGAAATAAAAATAAATTAAATAACTTCAGTCTCTTTATCTTGAAAGAAACTTGATAGTTAAAGAAGGCAAATAGTGATAATAATAATAATATAAAATATATAAAAATTACATATATAAAATAACAAATAATAAAATAAAAAAATAATTGTATAATAACATAATAATAAACAAATATTGAAATGGGATCAACAATTTGCACACGTTTCGAATACGAACGGGATAATTTGGTGGGATCATGTGCCAAGATATTAAATACCCCGGAAAAAGATCTATCTGAATCGTTGATAGAAACTAAGTTAGAGTCAATCGATGAGGATTGGCATAACGTCCGTAGCGCTTTCGAGAGCGTTTATCTTGCCGATGACATGGCAGTAAACGGTGAATATAAAAAGAAAGCAAAGGAAGATTTTGCGTCCGCTCGGGACCAATATCAAACAACCAAAGCCAATTTAATGGAAATTTTAAAAAAGAGAAGAAATCTTTCCAATAATTTAGTGGGGGAAGACATGTTTCCCCCAACCACAACTTTTGATTTGTCGGAGGTGTGCATTAAAGTGCCACCTTATGATACGAAAGACTTCTACGGAAGTTACGAAGAATGGCCAACTTTTAGGGATATGTTTACGGCCATGTATGGTACTCATGCCAGATTGACATCAGCGCAAAAATTATATTATCTAAAAAGTAAAACAAAAGGTGAAGCTGGAAGAATCGTTGATCGATTTCCTTTGACAGATTTAAATTTTACCCTAGCATGGGATGCATTAAAGAAACGTTACGAAAATAAACGTGTGTTAGTAGACAATCAACTCAGACTTTTGTTTGAAGTTCCACCTGCAAAATCTGAGAACAGTGAAGATATAAAACGGATCCAATTAACTATTAGCGATTGTCTCGCAATTCTTCAGGCTCACGAAATCAGTGTGAGTCAGTGGGATCCGATATTAATTTATTTATGTTCTACGAAGCTTACTATAGAGACATTGACATTGTGGGAACAATCTCTTGAATCTCATTCCGAGTTACCAAAGTGGTCTCAAATGGAAGAGTTTCTTATTAATAGGCATCAGGTGTTGGAAAGAATTGATCGCCTCAAAAGTCAAACAGTTCCTCAACCTTCTCGATTTGATTACGGAACTCAACAAACTTCCATATACCAAAATTCAAATAGATGTGTTCTATGTGGAAAAAATCATTTGTTGAAAAATTGTTTAAAGTTCAATAGCATGGCCACACTCCAAAGGATTGAAGTGGCAAGAGAAAACCGACTATGTAATAATTGTCTAACAAGTGGACATATTACTCCAGAATGTATCAGCATGCATAGATGTATGCATTGCAGCAAGAAACATCATACGAAGCTTCATTTGACAAACGCATCACAAGAACAATCGACTGCTAATGCCGTAGCGCGTGAAATAAACAGTTTTCCTCAACCACGAATGAGTCGACAAACTGAAACACACTTCACGACTGGTGAACAGCAGAATGAATTGCCTTTCTCCTCCAGTTCGGTATCCGAAACCAATACTCAAACGTACATGACTTTGAGTAACGATGATGTTATGTTGCCAACTGCGTTGGTACAAATTAAACATCGTGGTAAAATTTCTACTATAAGAGCTATTTTTGATTCAGCTTCTAAACGATCGTATTTGACGAATGAATTAACAGAGCGCTTGAAAATAGAAACTAAACAGGCCGAGTTCCACATTAGTGGATTGTGTGGCACAATGGTGGCTGATGCTAACAAATCTTGTAAACTAGCATTATGTGCCGACAAACACAATTTCGAACTCCACACCGAGGTGATAGTAGTTCAGAATCTGACTGGTTTAATGCCAACAAGATCACTCCCTAACTTGAATTTAAGTGAAGTGGTAGATTTAAATCTTGCTGATCCAGAGTTTGACATTTCAGCACAGGTGGATATGTTAATTGGAAGTGACATACTCCCCTCCTTAATACTAAATGGTATAAGAAAGAATGTGCTCGGAAAAATGATAGCACAAAATTCAGTTTACGGTTGGTTTATTTTCGGACCAATAACATACGACAGTATCGTGTCGGCCCCAAACGAGGAATATTCAAAGATAGAAGAAGACAATACAAATATAAAATCAATCAAATTCTGTGAAAAAGAGGAAGTCAAACGGGCTCCTATTCTAACAAAATCCCGTAAACAACTTTACGATGAAACAAACAACCGTCGACAGGACGAAAAATCAGATGCT
This sequence comes from Musca autumnalis, assembly GCF_047663935.1. Lineage (NCBI taxonomy): Eukaryota > Metazoa > Arthropoda > Insecta > Diptera > Muscidae > Musca > Musca autumnalis. The sequence goes on along the minus strand of NW_027411644.1, from coordinate 331,367,824 downwards.
AAAATTCCATTATCGTTTTCAGAATCGCCCCGATTCGGAATGTTACCTAATGATAACGAAGAATGTGTGGAAAAATTTTACGATGAAAACACTAACCGTCGACCGGACGAAAAGCCTGATGTAAAATTTTCATTTTTGTTTTTAGAATCGTCCCGATTCAGAACAAGACTCCACAATACGAACGTGAAAAGGGTAAAACAAATCAAAAAATACGAATCCCTAGCTAGTACCGGCAATGAATTGTCAGAAAAGTACATAGCCATAAAAAATATACAACAAAGTAGATCAAATATAAGGCATATTGATTCAAAGAGATATCTGTACTACTTCTTACATTACGCGGTCTTTCGCCCGGAAAGTACCAGTAAAATATGTATGATTTCAGCAAATTTAAAACAGTACATTTACATGTGCGCATATAACGGTGACATCGAGAAGATGTACCAAGAATTAACACACGAATCTGATATTCCGTGTCAGAGTATTTTGTATCGAAAGGACATACACGGTCCCTCGGTAGATTATGGAAATTTTAAATTTGGTGTTAACTGTGAGTCATTTCTGGCAATAAAAACGTTATTGCAGGTGGCCACAGAATGGCAAGTTGACCGGCTGCTAGCAGCAAATATACTTCGAAAAGAATATGTGGTTGACATGTTAGCAGGCGGTCACACAAGATATTTAGCTTTAACGGCACAAGAATATATGACATTTACGGGGAAATCGAGCGGATTTCCGTTAAAGAAAATAACGATCGTTCATTTTCTTAATATATATTCTCAATATTTATTTTATGATAAATTGAACAAACATCTTTCGTCTGATCTTGCAAAAGAAATACTATTCGATTCCGCAAATCGGCTGGAATTTATATTTTTGACATTTACGAGGAAATCAAACGAATTTCCGTTGAGGAAAAATTTGATAAATGTTCTATTTGATATTTATCCTCACTATTCGTTCTATGCTGAATTGCATGATAATGTTGCAATCGCAACACAAAGCAAATCAACTGTTCCAGCGGATCAGCTGGCTTCTAAGTCGAAAAGAAATACCTACAAGGAACAAGTCTGTGGTATAACATCCACGAAATTCGTTAATTTGGTTCGAATTATTGCATATGTATGGTGCAAGGACGAACAAAACATAACTAACGGGCCATATATCGTATGGTCAATTTCTGTTTCTTTGTTCCTTAAGTATCTTTTCAGAAATATGAATGGATTTCAAGTGCGCTATGCTGTTTATTGCAAGCACAACATTATGATGACTGAGTCCATATCGAAGAACACGGCAAATTTCAGAAAAGAATACGTATCAAAACCCAACGACCACTGCATAAATGTCATAGTGAAGGTCAATTTTGGTGCATCGTCAACTATACGGATATCCATTGAATTATATCTCCCATTGATACAAACGAAATCAATCATGGAAATTCGCTCACGCAGAGAGGAAAGAAGTCAAAAAGAGAGATCGCAGCAACAGAAGGCTCAACGACGGAAAAGCCTGGATGAAGGTTCCAAATATCCTGCCTGAAAAAACCACTCATTTTGCACCCGTGCAAGGGGGGGAGCATGTCGAGGTTTGAGCCATCCCAATACCAAACTATGATATCGATATTAATGTTATCAAACTCGACAATGACGTGATTGTATTATCGATAATTTGCCATCACTTGTCAACCTAATTGGGGATAAGCAAGATCGTCTTGATCGCCAACTTAAATCCAATAATAATAAAGCATTTAAATAGTGACCGCCTGCGTCCATAATTTTAAACGTTTGTGTTTTATATTCTCTTGTGTGGCAATTTTAAATTGCATTTGAATTACACCACGTAAGTATATTTGAAATACTTGTGGTGTCCTTTCTGTGTATTTGCTGTCTTGTTTAGTTGTTGCATTTCCCGCCAACAACGATTTACTTGACCTTAATTTACGCCCGTAATTTAAGTCAAAATTGCAGATTTCTCGTCCTTTTAGGGGAAATCTGTACAATGACAATACCCTCAAGATTGACTAATATCTACGTTTATTATGATTCCCAAGAAAAACAATGCGAAGACGTGCGGAGATTATAGATTAATAAGCCTTATGAGTCATGCGCTAAAAATATTTACCATATCGCATATACCCAATATGCGAAGCACATATGGGAAAAACACAATTTGGTTTCAAGGAAGGCATGGGAACTCGAGAGGCCCTACTTATTCTGAATGTACTCATACAAAACTGTCGCGATGTACAAAAAGATGTCTACATATGTTTTGTCGACTACGAAAAGGCATTCGATACGGTCAACCACCACAAATTAATGGAAATTTTGATTTCAATTGGGTTAGAGGATAGCGACATAAAATGCATCAGAAACCTATTCTGGCAACAGACCGCAAACATTCAAGTAGATGGTGAAATTACTGGAAATGTTCCAATTACAAAAAGTGTAGGCAGGGGTGCTTACTATCGCCTCTTCTGTTTAATCTGTACTCCCAAAAAATATTTGAGGAGTCAAAATGTGGGAAAAATATCGGAATACGAATAAACAACACAATTATAAACAATATTCTTTATGCCGACGACACCACCCTAATTGCAAGCAGCCCTGCAGGACTACAAAAACTAATAGATGCTCTTGAACATGCCAGTACGTCATATGCATCAAAAAAGACAAAGTACATGATTATAAGTAGAAGAGGCGTCGAATCCAACACTCCTTTAAGCATTAATGGTACCCAAATAGAAAGAGTCTCAACATTCAAATATCTCGGAGTTCAAATTAATGAAACCTGGGATCCATCAATGGAAATAAAATGTCGAATTGAAATGGCAAGAAGCTCTAAAACACTAAAAGCAGCAGACGAGAGAAGACTGCACTCGTTTGAGATTTGGATATACCGACTGATCTTAAAGATATCCTGGACGGATCACATCTCAAATAATGAAGTACTGAGGCGAATGAATACGGAAAGTCAAATGATCAGAATTATAAAAACGAGAAAAACTGATTATTTGGGACATCTTATGCGAAATAGAAAATATAATCTCCTCCAAGCTATTATAAGAACCAAAATTGAAGGACGCCGACCGAGAGGGAGACGAGAAAAAACATGGATCAAAAACATTCAGGAATGGACAGGACACCAAGATGAAATAAGCCTTTTAAGCGCCGCCAGAAACAGAGAACTTGCTATAATTGAATGAAATGTTTTAATTTTATAATATAAAATCAAATAGCTCTGTAATAATTAACATTGTATGATCGCTAATATCCGAATACAGATTTGCAAATGAAGAAGTAGATAGACATATCGAATGCCGGCTACACAACCACAATTATATTTACAATAGATGAAAAAATGTAACCAGTCCATTGTTGTCGCTAAAAACGAAACCTACAAAAATGTATGATTACACAAATTACCATGGAAACAAAGGTCGCTCGGTTAACATTAACCGATCGCCATAAAATTGCATATATAAGGTTTTTGGATCAACTGGAAAAAAAATGTAGGGGAAGTTTTTTTAGGTCTCCTTTCTCTTTCGTAAAAATTCGGACTTCATTCTGACTCGTATGCATCTTGATTTTTATCACACTCGCGCCTTTCATTTCTCTCTTTCTTATGTCTGTTTTTCCAATATGCCTCTTTCGTACACTACGCAGCCTATATGCTGCATTCTTCCCAGCACGACACTCCAGCTCATATAATGGATACGTTGGTGGAGGCCTCTGGTATCCAACTATGGATTTCGCGACGGTTTTCATAGTGTTTGCAATATTTTTCACTGCACTGTGGACTCAAATCAAAATTTACTGGCCAAAACTATTTCAACGACCATTTTCTATTGAAATGAATTATTTTTTATAATAAATGTGTAAAAACAGAAATTCTTACGTTTTATCGACCAAAATGACCAAAAACTGCCAACAGTTGTTGAACAGGGTGCTCCCGTTGTGTGGGGTCTAAACCGAAACATTGACCTATGTTAATAATTTTTGGTATGAAGAATTCATATCTTCCAAGAGGTCAAAATACCAAATTTCAGCCGAATCGGTCATAAAGTGTCGCTAAAGTCCAAAAATATCTAAAATCGCACGGTACTTTTATGTGGGGGCTATGACAAAAAATGAACCTATTTTCAAAAAAAATATATATACTTGTTTTCTACACTCTGAAACCCTAAAATATGAATTTTAAGGGAAATCGGTTGATAGATGTGGATATTACCGTTCTACTTCAATTGGATACTATGTACAGTCACAACAAGTATTTACAAAAATTCTCCCATCTTAAAATAGAAAAATCCACTTTATTTTAACTGTGGCAAATTTGAGCACGATTTGACTTCTGAATTTATTAGTACAGACCCCCTGCTATCTTTCAAATTCGATTTGGAAGTGGACATATTTGGACATTTTTTAAAAGTTTAAGTATATTTAAAAAGTATTTGTAAAAAATAATTTTTAATATAAATAAAAACATTGATTTTTATTACGCTAATTTTATAAATTTCATAGTTCTTTTTGTAAATATTATAAAAGTACTCATTAACAGCTTCCCGATTCATAATAACTTTGATCTCACTTCTGTATATTTATGCAGCGACGCCATACAACAAAAATTGCATATTTTACAGCACAAAGTCTGTTTTATTTTTACATAAAGTGTTTAAAGTGTCAACTTTGGTACTGCGCCAATCATCGAATACTAACGTTATTTACAAAAACTAATTATTTTCAGATGACTTGATGTGTTTTTTATTATTCTGTGCAAAAAAAAAATTAAAATTTCGAAACTTCAAAAATAGGGTTTTGGCCAAAAATTTCCTGATTGAAACCTATGTGCAAAGTTACAAAAAACTATCAACATTTATTGAATAGGTTAGTCCCGTTGTAGGGGATCTAAATCAAAACATTGAAACTGTTAATTCTTAATAAGTTTTGGTACGAAGTATTCAACCGAATCGGTTTTAAAGTGCCGCTAAAATCCCCAACATATCTAAAATCGGGGGTACTGTTATGTTGGATTTATTTTCAAAAACTGAGACATTCTTGTTTTCTACACTCTGAATCCCTTAAATATGCATTTTAAGGAACAACGGTTTGTAAATGAGGTTATTCACTTTTTTAAAAAAGAATACGATTTGGAGGTGAACATACTTGAAACTTTTTTTAAAGTTTAAATATATTTAAAAAATATTTATAAACAAACATTGAGTTTGCTACGCTAATTATACAAATTTCTTCGTCCTTTCTTGAAATATTATGTAAGCACTCATCATCACCTAGAAAAGTTTCCGGCCTAAAATGACCAAAAACACTTTTATTGTTTCCTTAAGTAGTTCCCATCATGACTAATACACTCAAACTAATTATTGAGTCATTTTTTCCACTCTGATTGAAATACCTCCAAAACATGGTATTTGAACGCTTTCACAGCATCTTCTAGCGATCGCTGGTATTTTTCAGGCTCATACACATAGTTTTATGATTTGTATCCTGGATCCATCTTACAAACGTCTTTCGAAACACCGCGATCGTATTTTTTCGAAATTCCTTGCACCAATCGATACCGGATCCAACGAGAAAAAACGCTTTTTGGCCCCAGGTGTTCATGCAATATTTAAGGTTAGTTGATGGAAAAAAAAAACCAAAGATATCTCTATCCCACGGTGTAAAAAATGGCGACCTTGCATTTTTTTTCTGGCACAACGTCCGTTTTTGGACCACCCTCACGATCTTGGTTTTTTAGCGAGTGTCAGCCACGATTGAATTCATTAAACCAGTTTGTCATAATGCTATAGGATGGTACTTTATCGACATACAACGTTTTAATTTGATCGATGCATTCTTGCAGTGACAATCCACGTCGAGAGTTGTGACAAATTATCACACGAAAATGTTCAAGAATTAATTCCATTTTTTTTATATTTTGCAAATTTATCTTTTTGAAACACGGTAACTTCTTTAGTTCCCCTCGTATTTTACATCATAAAGTCTGTTTTATTTTTTATACCCTATACCACAATGTGGAAAAGGCTATTATAAGTTTGTTTTGGTAAAAATTCATGTAACACCGCGAAATATTCGTCGGAGACCCCCAATGTGGTATACCAATCTTCATATCTCTACGAGATAAAGCGATTTTGAGATGTGTGTCCGTCCGTCCGTCTGTCCATTATAAATTGTAAACACGCTCCAGGCCGCAATTATGGACCGATCGTCACGAAATTTTGTATGGAGGTCGGGTTCAGATCAGAATAGATCCCTATTCCTATTGGTGATGATCGTGAAATATTTAGCGGGTGAAATGGACCAAAACCATAATATATATCCAATTTTCTAGCGGCTCGGTAGGTCTCAATAATAGTCCGATCAACGCGTAATTTTAAATAAGCTAAGAGTATATCACAAAGGAGAAGCTTGCAATTTTAGATGGCGATCGGATAATATTTAGAGGGTTAAATGGACCAAAACTTTTGTGTGAAAATTGTGAAAATGTTTAATATACAGCTTATATCTTAATTCCTGGAAGTGACATTCCGGACAAGTGAGATATACTTGAAAGTGGAACGCTTGACCTTTCAATTGATGCCAATTATGTTGGTGTTCTTGATCAGATAACAGAGTTACAGCCTAATATATTCCGTTATTTGTTTGTAGTGTAATAATAAACTCGCTAGAAGTCGCACTTATACATCAATAGTCACGAAATTTTGCACCGGGTAAGAGTATAGGTCGAAAAAGATGCCTACAATTTTGAATGATGATCTGATATTCTTTAGCGGCTGAAATGGACCATTACTTTTGTATGAAAAATATAAAAATTTTATTTTTGGTCGATATTTTAATTCCTTGAGGACATATATATTTCGCAAAGTAGCCTACATAAGGGAAAAAACTACTGACCTTTCTCTGATGTAAATTGCAATAAAGTGTTTGCTAGATAACGGGCCTACTGCCTAATATATAATAGGTTCTGTGTAGAGAACCACATTTTTTTCCCATGCTACATATTGTCTCTCCAAAAGTTTATGTAACACCACGAAAATTTCGTCCTAGACCCCTTATTTCCCAACAAAATTTGAAGGAAAGGGTTCTATGCGATGATGTGATTTCATGGCATATTTTGCATTGGTTCAAAGCAAGTCGTGAAAGATCCGATATTTTCATTAGCGTTTAAACCCATGCAAAGGAAGTCGTGAAAGATCCGATCTTTTCATTAGCATTTGAATCATTTGTACAGATCACTAGAAACAAACAAGTCGATTTGTACATCCCTACATGTATCGACATCAAAACAAAAGAGTATACATTTCCAAAATTTTTGTTATAAAATTACAAAATTACAAATTAAATGTAGGTTGATGATGAAAAAAAGCGTACAAACCAACGTGAAGATCAGATAATACTTAGCGGGTTAAATGGACTGAAACTTTTGTGTGAAATTGGTAAAAATTTCAATAACGTAGCGGTTAAACAACGGAAGTAGTAGTACTACATAAGTGGGTTTCATTACATTTTAGTTTGTGAGAACAAAATTTTCCTTTCCTGCAACAAAAATGTCTTTGTCATGCTAGATAACATTTTGGTTTTGGTCATAAGTATTATACATTACATCTCTGATATTTGATAATTAAATTTTCACAATCATTGAAAAGAAGTTCCGTGGAGAGCGATTGTCCAGGGATAGTGGTATAGGGTATCCCATGGTCGGCTCCGTCCGGCTATAGACTTTTCTTACTTATTTTTTTATAAAAAAAGTGTCAAATTTAGCACTGTGTCAACTAACGTTAACTAACGGTATTTACAAAAACTGTTATTTCGGATGATTTAAAGTGTTATTTATTATTCTACGCAAAAACAAATTAAAATGTTGAATCTTCAAAAAATAATTATGGTCAAAAATTTCTTGATTGAAACCATAAAGCACTCCGCTGATATGTTATCGGAATGAGGAGTGTTTTCATTTTGTAATTGGGCAAGTTGGGTGGAATAAGCCGTGGTTACCTTCGTGATTGCAGCTTTCCGATGTCCAACATTCATCCGTCGAGATGCTTAAAGCTGGTGCTGCTAACTACTGATGTTAAGTCTACCAGCCTCATTCATTCATATTCTCCATTCCAAAGAGTCAGTGTGCACCTGATATAGAAAAGGGACAAGGATAAGTCCTGGGCTTTGTCATTTTAAAGCCGGTCAGGACCGTTCCTTGATATCTTTCATTCCCTTCGTCACACGCACAATAATTAATTGTTAAAAAAACAACGAGTTATTTTATTCGGAGTTGCTTTCGTAGTAATGATTTTTCATTTACATTACAAAGTACACTCTTCTTTATTTGAAAAATTGGTATACACACCAGAAACAACCAAAACATTTATTTGGATTTGTGATTCAGTTGTCATCAGTTGTCGGTGTTAATGCTATTGTCGTAATGCTCAGTACTACTTGGCGCTAAAATTTTCCGCACATAAGTATAATCTTCAAAGATCCTCCACCAGACAACCAGACAGACCGAATGCAGATATCAGCGTTAGTCTTAGAAACAACCAGCTGTGCGACTAATTAAAGAACTCATGCTGTGCAAACTCATGTTGAGTTTACTATAATAAATAAAGAAATGTTCATACAAGCCACACACATACAAGCATACATCTACTTTGATATACATTCCAACACATGTTTGCATTTTTCTTCACACTCACAATACGACACAATTATCTTATTTCGGCGTTAATCAAAGTTGACTTCCTTAACAAAAAAAGACGAGCATAAGTTCATTTAAAAATGAAAATGATAAAACACAAAATTTTTGCTTAGGCATGCCAATCGAGATACATACTTAAAGTAAACAAAAACCTCTTAAATAATATAACTGCCAAATAAAATTAAGGAAAATACTTTAATTAGCGCTTTAAATTATTTCAGTGCATCTAATAGAATCAGAAAATTGGGATAGTTAATCGTATTTTCCATTCTTCTGAAATGTTTTCAGTAATATAATTGGTACCAAATTTTTTTTAAAATTAGTACCATTTATTTAGATGACCTGAACTAATGGTGGGATATTCGTTATGACGAACTTAAAAGCTATGCCAACATTCCAAATTTCAGGATTCCAGCGCTATCAGTTCACCCAAGTTCAAATTAAAGCAAATTTAGTACGATTTAGTACTAAGTGCGAATTTCCAAAACTACCTCAATCCTACACTCCAACAATAATCCAAATGACATAGTGCTACAAAAGTTGAGTAAACAAATATTCAATATTATGTTTTTCATTACTATGCTATAGTGGTTGAAGTGCGAAAAAACATCAAAAAACGGGAAAATGCTTTTCCTCGTGCTCTAGGCTGCTTAGAAGATACCAAACAGTGTAGAATGATTTATCTTCATCAATAAGGAAATTAAATCAGCTTTCGAAAACGGGAAAATTCATCTACTGAAAAATAGATAAGTTATGCATTTCTGTGTTTTTACTTTTTATAACCTCAGCATTTATGCTAACGCGGGTATATACACTTTCATACGGGCAAAATGTGCCTCATCGAAATAATGGTTTTAGACCCCAAGTATGTTTGGACGAAATGTGTTTCAGACAATTTGGAGTCGATTGAGCAATGTCCGTCCGTCTGTCTGTCTGTCTGTCTGTCTGGAGCGCACGATAACTCTCGAACGAATGAACCGATTCGGTTCAAATATTGGCTTTCGTAATATTTTACCCAAACTTAGTTTAAGTTCGAAGATGGGCTATATCGGTCCACTCCTTCCGGCGCCTCCCCCACAAAAGTTCGAAAATGTTCGGAAAATTTGTGCGCACTATAACTCTTGAAGGGAGTAACCTATTTGGTCCATACTTTGGACTCAATCGGTTCACTCCTTCGGGTACCTCCCACACAAAATTTCGGAAAAGTTCAGTTTAGGGCCATCTCTCCAATCGCTTTGATTTTTGTTTTAGCAACTTGTATTCACTGCCCCCCATACGACGGTACAAGTTTCATCAGGGGCAAGTCCATACTTCCTGAGAAAATAGTCTGAAAGTTGCAAAAAAAACCCTATGACACCGTGTGAGGTGGTTGGAGCGCAAGATAACTCTCGAACGGATCTGCCGATTCGGTCCAAAATTTGGAGTTAGTAATATTTTGTCCAAACATAGTTTAAGTTTGAAGATAAGCCATATTGGTCCACTCCTTCAGGTACCTTCCCCACAAAAGTTCAAAAATGTTCGAAAAATTGTTCGTACGGTAACTCTTAAAGGGAGTGGCCGAATTGGTCTATACTTTACACATCCTAATATATCTACCAGATATAGATCAGGTTCAAATATGGACTATATTTGTCCACTCCATCCGGTACCTCCCACACAAAATTTCGGATAAGTTCACTTTAAGACCTGATATCGAATCAGTTTGATTTTTGTTGAAGCAACTTGCATTCGCTGCCTCAATTACGATGATAAAAGTTTTTTTAGGGGCAAGTCCATACTTCTTGAGCAAACAGCCAGAAGAGTGTAAGAACCCCCTATGACACCATTTGTTGTGGCTGGAGATCCACTTCTGTAACGGTCATTGTCGATCCATTCCTTTTAGTATCTCCTGCGCAAAACTTTTGATCTTTAATCCTAATCAACATTTTTGTCGGTTCAATCGCCCTAAATACATACGTATTTTGGGGAAAAAATTGTTTCAATATATACAGGCTGAGGGTATATCTCTGTCGGCAAAGCCGACTGATACTTTTTTACTTGTTGGTTTTGGTTTTGGTAATAACACTAGCATCCACAAAAATTGAGATAGGACGCCATATAACGGTACCACACAATTCCAGGCATTTTGGCGATTTGAGCTACATTTTTATACCGAATTAGCTATAATTTGCCATTAAGGTTCGAAGTGATCAAGAAACTTCTCCACCAAAAAGTATGAACATAGGCCCACGTTTTGATACAGCCCCCATATAAAGGTACGGCCCAATTTCAGACATATTCACGTTTATAGCTACATTTTTGGGACCGACTTAGCTATCATTTGGCATATAAGATTCCAAAAAAATCATGCACATTGGTCCACGGTTTTTTATAGCCCCTATATAACGGTGCCTACCGATTTCAGGTCTTTTGAGGTTTTTTAGCTACGTTTTCATACCGAATTATCTATAAATTGGCATTTATGGTTCTCCACGATCAGGAAACGTCTCTACAAAAAATTATGGGCATAGGTCCACGTTGTGTTCAAAAAACGTCAAAATAGCTGCAATCTGGCGGTATATGGGGTCTAAAACAAAAACCTGGACCTATGTCCATAATTTTTGGTGGAGAAGTTTCTTCATCACTAGAAAGCCCACGTGCCAAAATATAGCTAATTTGGTTTGAAAATGTAGCTAAAATCGTCAATATAGCTTATGGAAATACTTAACACATAAAAAAAAACATTGTTCCACAACATCCCACACGGGACAAGGGAGACTTCTCTCATATCAATGAGTGCACCCCGATTCATATTAAGCTCAATGATATAGGACCTACTGTTTATCGCCGAGTCCGAACGGCGTGTCTTAAGACACCACTTGTGGAGAAGTTTTTCAAGGCTGAAATACTCAGGAAATGTCGCCGGGGAATCGAACCCCCGAACTTCTGTGTGCAAGGCGGGCGTGCATACCATTGCACTACGGTGGCACCCAGCACATGGCGTTGTTATTTTCACCAGTCCGTCTCGTGATGTTCTTCCGCGGATTGGACATTTATATCACGATGTCTATTTTGACAGGCATATAATTCCAAATTGCAGGATTTCAGCTCATTATTCTTCTTCTTTATTTGCCTATTCGATTTTCGAATGTTAGCGACCAAAATGCAAATATAAGAATATTATTACAATAGTTTTATATTATCATACTTAAATTATTAAATATTGTTTATAATATCGGCAAAAGTCTCTCTGTTGCTGGCTTCGCTTAGCAGATTTATGACATCACGTATGCCGGTCCATTCTTGAATGTTGTTGATCCATAGTAGTTGTTTCCTTCCTCTAGTAGGCCTTCCTTCAATGTTTATACGGATAATACTTTGCAGCAGTTTGTATTTCGGATTTCTCATAATGTGGCCCAGGTATGCCGTTTTCCGTCTCTTAAAGTCCCAATTTACATTAAGCGTGTTTACTTGCGGCAAATCTCTTTTTGTAGGAGAGATACGTATGGGGAATGGAAATGGAAAAAAAATTGGTCGTATTGGCAATTTTCAGGCAATTCCTTTTATATTTTTCGTATTTGACATTATTTTCATTGTTTTGAAAACAAAACTTGTCGGAACAGAATTGCTTTGTATAAATGCAAGAGGCAAGTTTAAAAGGGAACGAGAAAAATTGCCGCAAGTAAACTCGCCTAATGTAAATTGGGACTATGTTGTTCAGCAGTTCTTTTTCTTTATCTAATCTTCTTAGAACCTCATTATTTGATATGAATTGTGTCCATGATATCTTTAAGATGCGATGATATGTCCACATCTCAAATGCTTGCAGTTTTTTCATATCTACGTATTTTAAGGTCCATGTTTCCCTGCCATACAATAGGACAGACCATACATATGTTTTCATATATCTTATTTTGGTTTTTAAGTTTAATGGGGCCGCATTAGCATATGTATGATGTTAACTGATGACCATGTATTTCGTTGTTTTGATGTTAATTTTAAGACCGTATTTTTCGCTGCATGTGGTCAATCTGTTAACCAGCTCTTCAAGTGCTGTCATATTATCGGCTATGAGAGTGGTGTCATCGGCATACCTTATGTTGTTAATGAACGTTTCATTTACATATATTCCTTTCCGGACACCATTTATTGATTCTTGGAATATTCGTTCAGCGTATATGTTGAATAAAAGAGGGGACAGACCACAACCTTGTCTAACACCTCTGGAAATTTTAATATTTTCGGTCAGTTCGCCATTGACGTTGACTTTCGCTGTTTGGTGCCAGTACAAACTTTTTATGCATTTAACCTCCTTCTCTTCTACTCCAATGGACAATAAAATCTCGATCATTTTGTCATGTTGGACCGTGTCAAATGCTTTTTCATAATCAATAATGCATAGGAACACGTCCTTCTGCGAATATCGGCATTTTTGAACTAACGCTTGTAAAGCGAATAGAGCTTCGAGGGTTCCCATCACATTTTTAGACCCAAACTGGCTGGTCCCCATTGCCTTTTCACATTTAATGTAGATTCTGGAGTGAATAGTTTTCAGAAATATTTTGAGTGTATGGCTCATTAGGCTAATTAGTCGATAGTCATTACAGAATTTTGGACGACTTTTTTTAGGGATGGTTATAAAAGTTGATGTGAGCCAAATTTGGGATATTTACTAGTTTCGTAAACGTAGTTAAAAAGCTTCGTAAGAAGGTTTACGTAATCACCATCAATTAACTTTAACAGTTCTGAAGGAATCTCGTCTGGACCGATTTTCGTCAGTAAAAATTGTTTTTATGTAATAGCTCCATATATTTTTCTTTTCAGTAGTATCCCAGTAGTAATTGTTGCAGTGGCTTTATTTCCCTGCATTGGTCATTAAGGTATTCATTTTTGGCATGGAGTACAATTCGTAATTCGTGTTTTTATATTTTCGCCGTTCTTCCATTAGGTCCAGCATCTGTTTTGTCATCCAATTTGTTGTCAGCAATTGGTTTAATGACACATTTTATGGATTCCCAAATATTTTCTCCATCTTCAGCTCATTGGTTCTCTTAAATCCATATTGTACCAAATTTAGTACTTTTCGTGTCCTCGCACTCCAACCGTAAACTTAATTCCAAATTTCAGGTTGCCAGCGCCATACGTCCAACCAAATCCAAATTGTACCAAATTCAGTACCTTTCGTATCCAACAGTACGAATTTTCAAAATTACCTCAATTCTTAAAATTTTATATGAATATTATATTTTTGAGACTTTTTCAGAATTTTTTAATAAATAACCCACTTGTATATGTCCCAATTTACATTAGGCGAGTTTACTTGCGGCAATTGTCAGTTTGTAGGTGAGAGAGGGTGCTGAGAGGCAAAGGGTTACCATATGCCTCACCTCTCTCTCCTACAAAATGAGAATTGCATCTAACATTGTAAAATGTTATAATATTCAATCAAAAGAAGAACAAAATTGTTTCACTCAATCACCGTTAACATAATTAACAGTATACTTAGTAATATTGTGATTATGAATTAAAAAAGTTAGACGCGATAAAGAATTATTGGCGTAGACATGTGATGAGTTTTTTGTGTAGTTTTTATAGAACTCTCGGTATCGCGACGTATCCGCGAAATCATATACATATATATGTGGTAGAAGGTAATAGTGAGTACTACAAGTGTAGAAAAATTTATCCGCGTATGGCCGCGTAAACTTTTTGAAACCTATTAATGGTTAGTGTGACACATAAAAATTTGGATATTTTAAGTATTGGGCTGGACTTGTCAATATGACACAATCCGCCAAATTTGATAGTTATCTTAATCGAGTTATACCAAGCATTGAAATCTTGTATGTTCGAGATCTCTTAATTTAGTAAATGGGACTACAAACACCTACTAAATTTAAAAATCTTAACCTTAACCGATCGCGGCATTCTACTTCCAAATCATCAATTAATGATGGATGTCACAATTGCTATTGTATTGTATACCAAAACGTCTAATAATCTCTGAAATTTCGCGTTTGGCTAAAACCCATTGTGAAGGAGGTCCCCCGCCCCCTCCATTTTTCGGTATAAAAACTACCTAAGACCTAAAGAATCTACAGTCAAAGTTTTACCAAATTCGGCGTAGTCATTTCAGAGGATTTATATTCCGAACATCATGGCAGACCTAAATAATTTTCTATATATCTAGATATATATACCTGAACCGATCAAAACCAAATTTTTCGGGCGTGATTCTAAGTTGAACTGAATTTATCATATCAAATTTTAAAGCGATCGGATGCAAATTGTGACCTTAGTGCGGCTTAAATATAAAATCGGATAAAATCAGTTGAAACATATACATATATAAAAGCAATATCTATATCTGAACGTATTCCTTCCAAAGTTTGCAGAAATTTTAAAGGTCCAGCAGCTTCCTGCGACTTCCTAGCTAACCCGGTGCGCTTTGCTACCCCGACTTAGATAAAATATAATGGAATTCTTTTTAATATGTTAACGTAAAAATATAGGAGATATGAAGGCGTTCTCTACCCATTCAGGGCTGTTTTGGAGCTAATATGATATTTTTGTATGTTTCAGGAGGTAACATTCCTCCTGAAGCCTTTTCGACTATAAGTATTGCTACGGTAGTTATATACTCTTACAGTATTAATTTCTCTTTATTTGTACAGATTGGATTTGGAGTGAATAAAATTAAGAATAGAATCAGGTTTGAGAACCATAGGTTTGAGGATATTTGTAATTTATTTTATAAATGGGACTTATTATTTCCAGGTCATATACATATTAAGATATTGTGATATCATAAATTACTTTTGGGATAACTCCCACTCGTATTCATAATTTTTACTCAAATAATGGTTTAGTTATATCATATTAAAACATTATTCTTAAGAAGTCTCTCTAAGATATAATTTTTGAAGCTGTAGCCTTGGTCAATTCCTTCTCAACTATAAGTACTTGTGTATATAATGATGACTTCTAAGTATCTTCAAAATTTCATTGAAATTGGACATACGTAACAAAAACATGAAAATATATATGGGAGCTATATTCCGATCTGAACAAATCTCGATATCATTTTGCACATTTATTTTTACACCAAATCCCGTCTCACATTCCAAATTGCAATGAAATTGAACATACATAACGTGTTTGGTGAACAAAATGCAGGAAATCGGCCGAAAATATATATGGGAGCTATATTTAAATCTGAACCGATTTCGATATAATTTGTTTCTAGACCAAATTCCGTCACGCATTCCAAATTTCATTAAAATTGGACATACATAGCGTGTTTGGTGCATAAATTACAGGAAATATGCCGAAAATATATATAGGGTCAATATCCAAATATGGACCGATTTCGATGCATAAACTACAGGAAATCGGCCGAAAATATATATGGGAGCCATATCCAAATCTGAACCGATTTCGATATAATTTGGCACATTTATGTCTACATTAAATTCCGTCAGACATTCCAAATTTCAGCGAAATTGGACATACATAGCGTGTTTGGTGCATAAATTACAGGAAATAGGCCGAAAATATATAATGGAGCTACATCCAAATCTGAACCGATTTCGATATAATTTGGCACATTTATTTCTAGACCAAGTTCTGTAACACATTCCAAATTTCAGCGAATTTGGACATATATAGCGTGTTTGGTGCATCAAATGCCGAAAATCGGCCGAAAATATATATGGGAGCTGTATCCAAATCTGAACCGATTTCGATATAATTCGGCACATTTATGTCTAGACCAAATTCCGTTACACATTCTAAATTTCAGCGAATTTGGACATATATAGCGTGTTTGGTGCATAAAATTCTGAAAATCGGCCGAAAATATATATGGGAGCTACATCCAAATCTGAACCGATTTCGATATAATTTCGCACATGTATTTCTAGACCAAGTTCAGTCACACGTTCCACATTTTATTGAAATTGATTATAAATAGCGTGTTTGGTGCCTCAAATACATGAAATCGGCATAAAATATATATAGGAGCTATATCCAAATCTGAACCGATTTCGATATAAATTGGCACATATATTTCTAGGGCTATATCCATCACACATTCTAAATTTCAACGAAATTGTACATATATAGCGTGTTTGGTGCATAAAATAAGGAAAGCGGCCGAAAATATATGTATATGGGAGCTATATCCAAATCTGAACCAATCTCGATATAATTTGGCACATTTATTTCTAGAACAAATTCCGTCAGTCATTCAAAATTTCAGCGAAATTGGACGAATTGGAAGTCGGCCGAAAATATATGTGTATGGGAGATATATCCAAATCTGAACCGATTTTGATATAATTTGGCACGTTTATTTCCAGATCAAGTTCCGTCACACATTCCAAATTTCATTGAAATTGGACATAAATAGCATGTTTGGTACATAAAATAAGGAAATCGGCCGAAAATATATGTATGTAGGAGCTATATCCAAATCTGAACCGATTTGAACATTATTTGGTAAATGTATTTCTACATCAAATTCCGTCACACATACAAAATTTGGAGATTGTATTTGAAACAGTTCTAAAGATATTTGCATACAAAATCTACATTTTTTTGGAGGTACCTCCGGTTTTAATGCTATATCTCCAGAACAACGCGGAATTTCAAAAAATGATATAGCCTATTTTCATTCCAGGCCATGTAGCAATATACCCTAAACATTTCAGTAGGATCTGTTCAGCGGTTTTCGAGTCTATAAGGCACAAACAAACAAACAAACAAACAGACAAACAAATTTCAATTTTATATATAGAGATTACGCTCTTAGCACACCATCTACACCACACCATAAATTCTGAACACTACCACTACTACACATATGATTCAAAAAAATTAATAATTAACAAACACGTAATGTCCATCTAATATAAACACATATAACAAAAATTAGATTTTAAGAATGAATTCCTTTTATGTTTGCTTTTTTAATAAATTATTATTTTTATGGAAAACATAGATTTTTAGGTTATAACATTGTTTTTTAGCTAGATTTACGACATTTTCTGACGTATGTACCAGAGGTCTGAATGTAAGCGCACGATAATTCTCGAACGGATTAACCGATTTAGCCCATAATTTGTCCACTTAGATCTAGTTTGAAAATAGGCCGTATCGGTCCGCTGCACAGTGCGAAATATGAGCACTTTAGCGAAACTTTACTAATAACTTTTAAAGGAAAGGACGTAGATTCCTAAAATTTTCCAAAAATGTCTCTAATATTAGTGGATAGTGTGGGGCTCAAATTGGGCTACATAGGCCCGCGGTATTCCGTAGCGTTCATGTAACGTCGGCTGCCGTTTTTACGTTTTACATTCATTTTTCAATCGATTTTGCTGCAAATTGGTATATTCAGTTTTCAGCGGATAGAAAATTTATGTACAAAATATGTTCAATATACATATGTAGGTTCGCGTTTAGGTATAGCCCTCATTGAACGGTACCGGTAGAAGGGACCTATTTTAAATGTTACAGATACATTTTCCAATGTATTTGGTTGTATTTTTTTGGTATAGCCCTCATATAACATGTTTCTCCATGTTAGGTATTTTAAATGTTGAAGACAAAAATTGCAACCGATTTTGATGCAAATGTAAATTTTAAGATATTAGCGAATAAACATCCTCCTTACATTAAATCTGTCTATATAGGTCCACTTCTGGTTTAAACCCCACAACCCTACACATCCATTAAGGAGTAAAATGACAATAATTTTTTGTTTTCATTTGTAGTTAAAATGTTTAATTTTATTAATAATGTCTCTCAGATCAAGGTCAGGTTGGAACTGCATTACAATTTTTAACGTATATTGGTACATGTACCACAGCATCCGAAAATGTTGCACTATATATAAATCACCAAAATTTACAGGTCAAAACTATGAAAAATTGCGAGAAAATTCTTATTTTAACAGAAATCATCATTTAGTAGAATTAGTGAGTCCATTTCTTCAAAACACAGTCAACAATGGCGTTCATTTCCGCGTTTACCTCCAACTTTGGAAAATGCAATTAAATGAAATTTCCGAAGTCATTAAAAAAATAACTTGAATTTCTCCGAAGACCGGACGTTTCTGCATCTGTTCTATGGCTTTGCGAACAGAGGAGACCCCAAACTTTCAGATCATATATGTACGGAAAATAAAAAAAAATCATTTTGAAAACTTCAAAAAAGCACTTCTTTCCTATTAAAATTGCATGAAAAGAATAAGAGTTTTGCGTTCTTTTTTTTAAAGAGTAAAATATCATAATTGTTTTGTAAAATATTAAGAAAAATAAATCATGGCATATTGACTTACCATTTGTCCGCGCCACGCTATTTTTTTTTA
Source organism: Musca autumnalis (assembly GCF_047663935.1). NCBI lineage: Eukaryota > Metazoa > Arthropoda > Insecta > Diptera > Muscidae > Musca > Musca autumnalis. The sequence continues at coordinate 331,348,770 of NW_027411644.1, read as the reverse complement.
AAGAATCCAAATTATATTTCTTAGCAAAAAAATTATGAAACACAAGTGCAACTTTAAGTGCATTTTTAAGTCGTTTCGCGGAGTAAATCGCCAAACTAAGTATGGGTCATTTGCAGTGGAGTACTTAGCTAACGAATTCAAAAAAAATTTAACTAATTTTATGTACTTCAAAATTCCTTAAAGTTCCACTAAAATTCTCATAGTTCGCACTGTGCGGTGGTGCGAATGAACTCTCGGATAGAGTCACCAATAGGTTCCCAGCAAAATGTTCGATGCCAAAGATGCTATTCAAGAATGGGTGCAAGTGAAATGGAATGCCATTTTTTCAGCATCTTCACTCATTCTTTTTACAAGAGCGTGACCCCCAAAAGATGCAATTCATTTTCAGATCCTAAGCATGTCATCTTTACTAACTCGATGGAATGGCATCTTCAATAATTCTTTGGCATGGCATCTATACCAATCCTTTGGCATGCCATCTTAACCAATTCCCAAGAATAGCACTTTCACTAATCTTTGGCATGTCATTTTCACCAACCCTTTGGCATGTAATTTTCACGTCTTGTTCGGAAAATGGAAAATGCTGTATTGAAAAATGATTTTCATTTTTTTTTTTTATTTTATTAATTTAAAGGAATTAATGAAATAACTATAATTTATTTATCATCATAAAGTTTACATCTATGATTGCAGTTTGTTCTCGTTGTTGTAACAGTAGTTAATGTGTTTGTATTCTCATTTTTCTGCTTAATCTGACTCTGGGTCTATCAGTTGTAAGAATGTGGCTATTTCGCTATTTATATGGTTTTAACCACAAAGCTGCAAACTTAAGTTTCTTAGCAGGATTGGTAGGGCAATTGACCCAAAACTACTCTGGTTTGTCCTGACAGCTGGCGCTTCTCAGCTGCGATAGATGGTGGATGTTCTCCAAGGACCGCATTCACACGATAACTGTTTACTGCATCTGCGACTGCATTCGTGTGAATGCTACTTAAACCTGGTTGAAAGGTTTGTTGATCTAGAGGTTCTCTCTTGTAACGTTAGACGGCTTGCTCTGAGTGAGTCCTCTGCTAATATGGATATGGCCTTCAGCGCAGTTGTTGTGCTGCTTACGGATCTTATGCTATTGATCGGCAACTGGAAAGTTATTTCTGATGCTGGAAGAACTAAAGCCACAAGGGTCCTTGCTACGGGCGACAAAGGCGAAATCGGTTTGTAAGATTCACCTTTGCTGGCATCCTTTTCGGGCTTCAGTAGCTGGCCTATTTTCCAGACTTCGGGAACGATGTGTTTGAGCGACAGGTTGTAAATTTAAGTGAGGAACTTGACTTCCGGCCGTCCCAGCTGTTGCAGTCTAAACACCGCCGCTGCACGCAACAGAGTTTACTTCTCCGCAAAAGGTTTTGATTCATCTTACAAAAGGATTTTACTTCCCATCAGTGCAGTGCAGATTTCGACATTGACTCCAACTGCAGATTACTATTTCGTGAATTTTATTTTACAACGTTTTGGAAATGTTTGTTGTTTTGTAGGGATCTACAAATGGACATGTTGAGCAGGGTTCTCTAGAGCAGGCAGGGAAACTTTTATAATTGGTCTGTTCCTTTACTTTTAAAAATGGTAATTGTTGCAAATATGGTAAAAGTGGTGAACTGCTCTCATATAAATTGTATGCTTTTAAAAGTAAGGAAACACTTTGCGGGTAAAAACTGGTAACCTCAGGCACGTAAAGGAACACGACTAATACCAAAGAGTGCAGTCCGACTCTACTTTTAGCTCAATGATTGGGACTTTCTAGCATAATAAATCTTACATTGCTTTAAATTTACATATTTAGATAAATAAAAGAATATATACATGTGTAAAAATAAAAACACAAAATTCATCTCTATTGGATCGATGGAATGGGTTAAAAAGCTAAGGAAAAGATCGGATCTATCACGACTTCTTTTGAATTGGTTCAAATGCTGATGAAACGATCGGATCTTTCACGACTTCCTTCGAATGGGTTCAAATGCTGATGAAAAGATCGGATCTTTCACGACTTCATTTGAACCAATGCAGAAGATCCAGTGAAATCATGGCATCTCATGGAACCACTTCCATAAAATTTTGCTGGGTTATTTCCGCCCAATAGATGTCAAATCAGAGTAAGAAACACAAAATTCGACATACAACAGCCACTCTATATTAGTAACTGATACTGAACACGATGTATTTAGGCTCAGAAGCATAGGTTCTTGCAAGAAAACATTGTTTCGTCTCTTACGTTTGGCGTATGTTGTGAATTGTCCCCAATATCGCAACGTTTTTATTTATTAAAACCCCTCTTGGTTGCGTACATTTGTTCTTCAGTTATTAACTGTTAAATTTATTTATTGGTAGGTTGATGCACCAGGATCATGTTGTCAGCTATTGGCTACCCAATTTAGAGAAATCGCTCTACATTGAAATCCCTATGTAAGTAAAATGTAACTCAAATATTTTATAGAAATCCACTCAAATCGGTTTTGTTCCCCTTTTTATTAAAATATCATTAATCACTGCAGTTCGTGGCAAATAAATGATTTATGAATAAAGTTAAGAGTTGTGATTATTCTCTCGTTTCCGGTCGTTTGTGTTAATTACCCAGATGACAATTCGCAGATAAGTAAGACAGGCCATAAATGAGTGCTATTCCACTGAAACGATTTCAATTATCGCTACATAGTAACACAAACAAACATATCCATCCACCCGTAATTGCATGAAATTAATGATGTTGTTTTGTCAACAAGTGTTAATTGTTGAGTGACAAAAATATATCTCGTGACGGGGGGTGAAATCATCTGTCAAGCTTTCCTTAATTAACCGAAATATTTCCAATGGACATTAATTTAAGTTTGATAAAATATATAATTATATTAGGATTATATACAAATGTTTAATTAATTAGCTTAAGAAAAATGTCTTCAAAAGTTAAGTACAAAAGCAGAAATTTTTGCTGCTAGTGCTTTTTCAATTATAACTATTCTAATTTGTTATTATGATATACATTTTATAAATAGAAATAAATAGAAAATATGAAAAGAGGCAACATGCTCCGTTTATAAGCATTGACAGTATGACTTTAGGCTAATTCATGTGTTGTTAAGGTATAAGGAACATGTAGAACTTAACGGAATGTCCTTAATTCTTAATTAATTAATTTAAATATTGCAGCCGTTACCTACTCTAGTATATAATAGCCTACGCATTATAATATTATTAAATATCATTTACATTAGCGATTATTACTGAGATAAGCAATTTTATCCTAATTTAATTGACTGCAAATGTGTGCAATTATACGAGAAGATAGTGACGATAGATTTATTATAATGATAGTGAGCTATTGTCAAGACGTACTTTGAATTAGCCTTTATTTACTCGTGACAAACCACCTCTTTAAATCATATGCAATTCCTTATTATTGTTACGACCCTTAGAATGTTTCTCTATCGCGAGCACGGTATTGACCTAAATGATTGAATTTTGATAAATCAAATTATGTAATTCCGAGATATGAAACTATCAAACAAAAAGCAACTTCAATCTGCCCCCTTCAAGCTACAAGTAACATTTCGCAGTTATTGCCAACATCGTAACATTGACAAATGACAAGAAAAGGCAGATTGTTTCCTACACAAGAAGATACTATTATTTGAACCCTTCGATTAGGGTTCCTAAATAAACTACGTACATAAATATAAATAGGCCGTTAAACAACGGAAATAATACCCTTGTCGACAAAAGGAAATATTGCCCACAGAAACGGAATAAGTTGTCCACCGACAGCAATCAATGATTTCCGGTTTCCTGTTTCATGTTGTTCTTGGACTAGGAATTCCTCAGCATTTGCATGTATTTGTTTTGGAATGAAAATCGAGTAAAAATATTGAACCGGAAATTAAAGAAACATCGATTCGCACCAACTCCCATTCAACACTCGCACTCCGGCAACAACAAAACAAACAAGTCGTTTTCCCAGATCTCTTTTCAGGAAAGATGGCGCACATCAACAATTTATGGTTTAAATGCTTTACTAACAGATATTTATTTACATTTGTTTTTGTATTTTACAAAGAAAAAGCCCAAAGGCCTACTGGGGACTAAACATCTAATGTTGAGTGAAATACTTTGTAGTTTTTTTTTTCATTGCCATTCAAATGGTATAGTCCAGATAAATCTGCAAATACATAAATAACCATATGGGAATAAATGCGTGTCCCTCAAAGACAAACACATATATCTATGTGAATGTAAACAAATATATATACGAACATATAAATACATATATGTGATAATGTGTGGTTGAATTTGTAGAGGGTATTTGCTTATTAAGAAGCTTTAAGGAAACCCCAAAGTATTACTGAGATTTGCAGTGTACTTCACATGCCAAACAGGCATGGAGAGTGAGATAAAGAATAAAAAACGACGAAGAGATCCTGGTTTTCATTCCATGAAAACAATTTGATAACAACAACAGTAACCATATTAACATGAAATGGAAAAATAAACAATATAAATATCTAAATATTTTTTTCATAGAAAAGGGTTGCACAGTGAGAAGAACATACCTACCTACATACATATATCAAAGAAGGCAAATTTCCGAATCGTTCTATTTACCGGATATAGGTTTATGTTAGGTTTGGTACAAAAATCGGTTCATTCAACAGGAAATGCCGACAGCTGTAAATGATGGCTTATTAGTTAGATTAAAACGTGATTAAAGCTGAAAATGGTATTGCTGCTTTACTATGTCGACAAGAAAACTTCAAAATACAGAAGAACTAGCAAATCTATCAGAAGAAGATTCGTTAACTTTAGTTTCTTTTTTGTTAATTTTTATTTTTATAATACTTCACACCGATAGTCCCAAAATACACTTACATCTCTATATACGTCGTAAAAAGTCATTCTAGAATTGTTTCAATAATTTACTAAAAGTATCAAGTGTCAATTTGAAAATATTTCCAGCTTTAAACTAATTATGCAAATTTTATATTTAGGTCATTGTTTATCCTAAAATTTCAAACATTTTTCCAATTCACTCAAAATAATAAAAACTTGTTTTTCCAAAGATGAATATGCTAATGTGTTTTCGAAGCGTATGACAAACAATGCCCTTAAACTAATCGATTCTATAACACCTTAAGCAAGTTGCTTGCTGTGGCCCACATTAACTACCTAATCAACACAAATAAATTTGTAGGGGAGTTTTATACATATGTAAGTAGGCAGCTGCACAGTTTGACCCAAACAAACTAAATCCAATTTTCATTTGTTCGAATTCATCTTTAACCCGGGGTCTTAACACATTTGTATATGCAATATCTACCCAGCAAACCAAAATCGGAAGAAACATACGAGTTCCGACCGAATTCCTGTCCGAAAGTCGGAAGAAACATCCGAGTTTGAATGCGAGTTCTGTCCGAACTCTGACCGAAAGTCATATGGCGTGGTTGACGTGTTCTCTGACCGAAATTCGGATGAAAATAAACTATCTTATGAATTTCTGATTTATTAACCGACGTTCGGACAGATATCGGTCCGGTTGTGAAATTCGGAAGTTTTTTACGAATTTCGAACCGAATTCGGTCCGAAGTCTGATGAACTGTCGTATAAATTTCTGATTTATAGTACGTTTATATATAACCGGATTTAACAAACCCACTGTTTTTCAAATGTCAATTCCATTACTTATATTTCAAATAAATCCTCATAATGAAGGTAAACCCTGCAAAAGGCTATAATATAATCATGGCCTTATTTGCCAGCATTCGAACAGAATTGGTTTTTTCTATTTAAAAATACTAAAACAACGCAGTTAAATCATGAAAAAATAAAGTCCTTGCATTTAAATGTTTGTTCATCTACTATAAACATATTGAAGGTTTTAATATCATCTTGAGCTGCTAAATGTTCGGGCGCCACTTCGTAGAAAAAAGCCAACAGTGGAGATCAACAAATTCATCAACAGGATCTGAGAAATATGTAAAAGAATTGTAATGAATACATAAAAGTATTAAGAAACTTATCTTTGGCAATATATAAAACATATGTATAACTTTTCAATAAATTATTGAAGTTTGACTAAAAAATTCTTTACTATCATTGAGTTCATAAAAATAAACAGTTATGTATACAACGGTTCACTACGCATAACAAAAATAAACCAATTTTTTCGTTCGTACTTTATTAACGTCGGCACATCAACAATTACACATTTACAATTTGCCCACAAAACATGTACAATTCTTTTCTCTCTGCTTATTTATAATGAATATTGCCAAAGCAGCACAAGAGAAAATAGAAAAAATTCCTTCAGAGAGAGAGAGAGGGAGAGGGCAATAAGTTCGTCAGACTAACCGGACAGAGTTCGGACCGAAGTCGGTCAGACGTGTCGAAAAAAAATTCCGACTTTGAGCAGACGCGTCGGACGTCCGACGTTGTGTTTGCTGGGTACATATTTTGGTTGTGTGTGTGCGTGTGGAAAAAGGTTGTCCTTCAAAGGATAAAAGTGTAAAAAGTTTATTGTTGAGAAGCTCTCCTGAGTACAATAGTTGAGAAAAAGCAGAAATTGTCACAAAAGGATGTATGTCTGAGTATATGTGGGTGAGTTTGTGCGTTTTAACTATCCGTAAGAACGAACGTTTTGTATGTTGACCTCTATGCGGCTGAGCTAGTATAGTTTTACTGTCGGGGTCTTGTATTTATGTGTCACTAAACAAATAAAACAACAAACAAAGCAAATCACATGAAATAAAATTACAAGAAATCAAATAAACAAAATGACAATAGAAAACATTAAGAGCTCCTCCACGCATCACAAATAAATTCAAATGTCATCATTTGTTAGATTTTTATATTAGATTTTTGTCAACATTGTAGAATGTTGTTGTAATTTAATTGCATTTTAATTTATGGCAAAAATTGTGTGTGTTTTCAAAATTCAATAAAACAAAAAGAAAATTACCAGGTGGCACAGTAAGGCCAGGTGATGTCTTCCATTGCTGTCAAAACATATATGTCCCAATTTACATTAGGCGAGTTTACTTGCGGCAATTGTCAGTTTGTAGGTGAGAGAGGGGGTTGAGGGGCAAAGGGTTACCATATGCCTCACCTCTCTCTCCATCAAACTGACAATTGCCGCAAGTAAACTAGCCTAATGTAAATTGGGACTATGTATTGATTTAAGAAAAGAATAAACAATATTTCTGTTCAACCAAAAGTATAATTTTACAATTTGTTTATTTGAATTTTTCCAATATATAGTAAAAATCAAAAAAGTTTTACAATCGATGAATCCGAGTTTCATACTTTCAGAATTCGCGAACTGTTGACATATTCTATCCAATATGACTAAATTTCTTTAGAAAGAAGTGTTTTTAAAGTGTTTGCGGAGCAATAAAACGAAAGAAAAAAACCAAAATGGAAAACATCAGTATCAATTCTTTTGATAATAAATATTATAAAAAACACTGTAAAAACATTTTTTGAACAAATATTGTTCGGAAAACAATATTTTTACCTTTTGTGAAATTACAGCTGTAGCTTAGTGGACGAATGTTCAAAAAGAAAGTATGTTACAATGTAACGAATAAGCTATGTGCTGCAAAGTGGCGCGAATTTTACTGGTTACAATTTGACATCTATCACTTTGTGGGAAGACACAAGGTTGCTACAACTTCATCTTACATACTACAAGGCCCAGTAATAACCCACCCAAATATAGTGAGTTGAGCCAACGGAAACGGTTTGCATCTTTATGATTCTGGGGTAAACCACAGACACAAGAATGAGACCTATGTGTCCCGCCCTATAGAACTCGGGATCTGCTAGTTGTAGACCAGCGTATCGCTCCTTAATACTCTCTGGTGCTGACGTCCGAAGGTTTCACGATATCTCGTACCGGCATGACCTGCGCAAACACCGTCACGTTTTGGGCCCGTTCATACAAAGACCCAACATTTATTTGGGAAAACATGCCATGTCCCATTGGCACCACACCCAACTAAAGCTTCTCCGCAAGCGACTGGAAGATCCGACTGTGCTCCGAACACGCGTCTAAAAGAGCCCTTACGGGTATTCTTCGATCAGCTATATTGATGTTCACAATCATTGATGGGGTCACGTTACGGGTGGCTGGAAGGAAAGCAAAGGAGCGGACATGGGGATGGGATTTTGGAAGCGAGTGAAGGGAGATATTTCGTCGTTAAAGGATGGGACAGAAGGATGTGAACGCACATTTCTGCTTTTTTTTATAAAAATATTTCTATATTTATTTTAATTTTTATAAAATTTATTGAATTTTTTGGAATTTTTATTGTTGTTGGTCATTCGGCTTTATCTTACAGTCCGTACACCCTACCGTTGGTCGAAATTTTTTCGAATTTCGAGATTTTGTTGATCTTTTTTGACTTTTTTCAGACTTTTTCCTATTTCTCCGTAAGAAATAAGGTTGCGAATTTTTCGATACATTTAGCCAATTTTCTGATACACAGAGGAAAATGATGTTACTTTTCGGTACACTGGGAAAAATGAATTAATTTTTTTTATTTTTGATTTTTTTGTGTATTATTCGATACATTAAAAGTAAAGTTGGGTATTTATCGATATCAATTCAAAAAATTGTTGGATTTAAGTACATTTTTTCGAATTTTTGGGAAGTTTTCTATAAATTTTGATTTACATTGGTGTTTTTGGTCTTAGAATTTTTATTCGAAAACAGAATTTCGTGAATTTATTCGAATTCATTTGGTATTTGGATATATTTTTCGTGCGATTTTCCAAGATTTGTATATTCTTTTAGATTTTTTTTGTGCTTTCGGTTCATTAAATTCAATTTCAATCACTATGTCGCTTACTCCTTTGGATTTTTTTTCATTAGAGCCACTGATTTTCTTATCACTTTCGATCAAAATCGTTCTTCTCTCCGAGATGAAGATTTTTATGTTTACATTCTTGAGGCGCAAGCCATTAAGGTTTTTTGCATTGTGTGATGCAACTGATGACGGCACACTTTGACCGTTGAGTGAAACATTGAGATATGCATAGATATTGAACGAAATTGATTAGCGGTATCTATATTTTTAATTTTCATATTTTTTGTAATTTCAATATAACTCTTAATTTCATATATAAGCATTCGCGATTAAATTTTCCACCACTTTTTAAATTTTTTCCACAAAAATAAACACAAATTTTAGGAATTTTGTTGCATCTACAGGTGGATATGTAAAGAGCTGTTACTGATATATACATACATTTTATTTTGCCTTAGATGTGCTCACAAAATAAATTATTCTTATTTTTTTTTTTTTTTTTTTTTTGCCAAAAGCTGCTAGAGGAGTATGTTGGACTTCCGACTGATTGGTGGATCCAGCAGCGCACAGACTCTAAACTAGAATATGCCATTGAATTTATAAAGCATACTTAAAATGTACTCAATTTAGCATAAAGTAGGAAGATATATCATGATAATGTATATGTATTGAAGTGTTTACCTACGCTTTCGGCTCAAAGAAGATATAGTTTGGTATTATTGATTCGCAGTGGTCAAACAACTTGTTGAGAAAGGAAACACACCAACCTAACGCTTCGATAGCTATTTCAATTCTGATTTTTATTAAAAACTGTTTTACTTAAGATCTACATAAACTAATCTAACTTAGCCTAATCTTAGCCACTCAGTTTAACAAAGCACATGATTTTTATCAGTGCCTAAAACTGACCCAAAAAAAAAAAAATTACAATTTATTTGTACACAACTTCTCCACCAAAAATTGCGGATATAGGTATTTGACTGTACTCGTAATTTAGTGTTTAGGGTTCCTATTGGTCAGAAAACGACATAAGATGATGGAAGTGATTGGACTCAAAAATTTTGAAATTTTTTAGGAGAGGGAGTCAAGGAAAATAAAAACCCTTTGTTTTGTTTTTTTTTTTTTTTTTTTTGAAACGCCTACCCTCTTTTTTCCATTCGATCCAAAAACCTTATATCTAAAATATTATGGCGATCAGCTAACGTTAAACCGTGTCCACAGAGGGATCTTTGTTTCTATAGTAATTTGTATGGGACCAAAGGTCAATTTTCCCCAAAATGCTTTAAAGGCCGCATTTACAGGCCAGTCGATGAAAAAACTTTGCCAGTTCATTATGTGGCAAAAAGACACCTGACCGACAGAGCTTATCGACGAACGATTGAACTACTTAACTAAAAGACCGACCTTGTTCACTTGAAAGAGCGGAACTAAAAAGAGCGTTAAAGGTTTCTTGGAGCTTTTGGGACATAATCTCAGGTGGTATGGACGTACTTTTCACATCTTAAAATGTCCTCCAAATGTACGTCAAACTCCCAGAGGGTCTATATGGGGAAACATCTTTGGATATCCCCTCAAAAAAATTCAATATTTCGCTTAAGTGCAGTTTAAGGGCTGGCTAAATATTGTTTTGACATTTTCACCTAAGATACACCTGTTGATCCTGTTTTGCACAATATTTTCCTTGGACGTTTGAACAAAAGATTGTCTGTTAATCGAGCTAAGCGTCGATATATAATTTCACTTATTTTTTCACGCATTTCATTATGAGCATTTTGGATAAGCGGAATGTCGGATGTCGAATTGTGCAATGTTGTAAAGAGCAACTTTAATATTTTCACAGCAATAACATGCAATAATATAAATACTGACACATTTTTTCTTTCACTTTGCTATAAAAGATGAAGTTTTGAACCCATTTCCATACAAATTCATGAAATTATCTAATGAACATGTTAACTTTTTTCTTTAAATAACTACAAAATCAATTTTCATCAGTATAGGCCTCATTCTACAGATTGTCGATATACACACCACCGACCACAACAAGTGTTTTCATAGTAAACCTCTAAAACATTTGTGTGTACTTGCTGATGAAATCTTTATTTACTTTAAATTTTGCCAGTACTTAATTTGCCTATTTAAACAAACTATTATTTGAAAATTTTGAAAACTAATTACGTAATGGGGAAACATATTTAACTATAATAAAAATACCCATTATTATTAATGTTAATAATTATTTAATTAGAAGCACTTGTGACAAAACTAATTTTAAACAAATTATATAAATGAAATAAATATTCAATATACATATAAAAGTTATATTGTTCAATGCATTTGTAAATATGCTGAAATTCATATCAACATCTGTATATTGTTATCTGAAAGGTCCAAAGACATATCTAAAAAAACAATAAATTTACAGCGAAAGCAAAAAACTTTTTAAGATGAAATATGATTTATAATATATCAATCTAATGACTGGCAACTTTTTGTACGAATGGGAGTAACTAATAAATTCAAAACCGACGGTACGCTTAGTTTTAGAATAATTCACTACAGCAAGATCTACAATATTATCCAATTTTTCGAAATGCTTTTTCTATCAATATATTCATTATTATTTTTCAACGTAGAACCCTGAAATTCTACAGCAGCTTGTATTTTAGTTTTGTGTATCAGATTAAATCAAAACACGAATTTCGATTTTTTAGTTACGTCTTTGGGTATTTCAGTCAACGTTATGTATGTTTGGTTAGGACCATAGACTAATGAATGAATATACAGAAAATTTGTAATGTTTTGTTTTTTTGTAAGGGTCGTCTTTACACTCAATATGCTCTGTGTTCACTCAATTACATTTTGTTTTGGGGTAAATTGCAAGATTTTGTTGATTTTTTTTAATTTAAGGATGTATATCCGGCCAATATTATCCACATATTGTCTTTTACCATCATAAATAGTTTAAAAATGCATAGTTATTGCCATTTTAAAAATTGAGTACCTCGTCAACTGACTCAATTCTCACTCAATGAGAGAATTTTATTGAGAGGATTTCTTTGTCTATACATCCATTAGTCTATAGTTAAGATATTTTTTGAGTATGCCTGGAAATTTAAGTTGAGTTATACAACGGCTCTAAATCCAATAATTAACAGACTCTTCTACCTCAATATATTTTCAATAAAAAATATCTCATTAAATTTCATAATACACAATCCGCCCAGCAAATGTCTTCCTTTCGGTCTCACATACATACTTCATGAAAAATGTCACGTTTTAGTTTCAAAATTACATCGGTCCATAAAACTTGGATAGAAAATAAAAGTTCAAAAAATATTGTCAAAAGGGATTGAAACTTTACCGCCAAAGTTTTAAAAGTCAATGCAAGTGTTCCTCACAGGGACGTACGCAGGGGGGGGGCACGGGGGGCCCGGGCCCCCCCGAAATGGTTTGGTCGAACAAAATTTGTTAAGCTACTGTAACTAGTTATTATATGTTTTTCTCATAAAAATGTTTGTATATTTGAAGATTTCAAATTAAAACTTATATTTTCTTAAGTTTTTGAACAGAAAATGTACATCATTAACAAGTTTTGTAAGAAAGTATTTTAAAAATTTTTATTTGTAAGCTGTTTTTGAGAGAAACTTCCAATGAAATCTGAATTACTTCTTCATGTCATATCTTTCCACTATCAAATGCGATTAATGAATATACTCCAAGTTTATTCATATTCGAACTAAATAGAGCTCTCGAGGCTTAAAACTCATCCTTTAAAAACAAAAATAACGAGTTCAGTATTGTGGGAATGGAAGTAAATGAAAAAATGTCTTTTGGATAAAATGTATGTAGGGTCGGTCCTTCGTGGACTACATCTTGAAAGCCAATTAGATATTTGTTTTACTGCCATCGCCAAAACTTTGTTATTCGATCTTAGACAAATTTGCTGCTAAACAGTATGAGAAAATATTGAAGACAAATGAGTTTTTGTGCGTCACTTGATTTTTTTCCTTATCATCACCGAAGTATATTTGTAGCTTCAGACTTTAAGGTTACGAGATTATGTATACAAATAGGTCTCATCAAAATAATGATTTTAGACTCCACATATCGAACCTAATATGGAATATCTCGGTCCACTCGCAAAATTAATTCCAAAAGTACATCAAGTTCCAAGAGAATATGTTTGGACAACATCTTCAGGTCCTCATACAAGTCTAACATAACTGCAGTTTAAAGACTGTTCGAGGATCCTTTGGACTTTTTGTAGTCTTGTTTACAGCGATATCCTATTTTCGTGGACAAATTCATGCTTCCTGACAAAGCTCTAAATACTACGGTGACCAACTAAAATAGCTTATGGGCGCGGAAACTATCAAGAGGAGTGTATCTCAAAATAAGATCCATTTCTAAAATTAATTAGCTTATTATTAGCGAATAATTAAGTGAGGTTCAATAAGGATCGATTGTTATTTGTCAAAACTATATAGAACTAAGTCCATCAAAGTGTTTGTCATCGAGTCCAAAAACTTCTAACCGTACAATTAAGAAAAAAAAAATATAACGCTTCTTTTTTAACATTATATTAAAAGTAAAAATAATCCTGGTATCAGACTCTAGAGGCACTATGCTCCTCAAGGAGTTAAACGGAAAAGAATATGATCAGACTCTATCTCTCCCGGTAAATAACACTGTGCAACATTTTTAAGGTAATCTTGTGCAAACAATTTGAAGTGAGGATTTTTTGAAAGTACAGACCCAAAGTACGAAAGCCCTAGTTGCGTTTTGTTGAGTCATATCGGGCTTGGATATTATGGTCCCATCTAAACATTGTTAAATATTGACTTTTTAAAGCAACTCGGGGCTATACCTATCTGTGAAACCAATGCAAATCTTTTTCTTAATATATCTAAGAACTCCATAATTTGTATAGATTTCGCACCATATCTCAAAAACTGTTAAATTTTTCTTAATGCTTTCATTTGGAAACATATCAAAGACAACGGCAGCCGATATTCTTAAAAATTCGGCTAAGAACATCGAAATAGTAACAAGTGAGCCAAGGCTATAGTCGGGTCGGGGCCGACTATGTAATACCCTACACCACTACCCCCGTTCATAAGCTTTTGACTAATAAAATTCAAAGTATTAAAATTGGGATAGCTTAGCGCCTTTGCTCTGAATGTCTTCATTAACACAGGTCAATTTTTTTGAAACGCATTTAAGTGCATCGACAGTACAACCCAAATAAAAAATGGAAAAGTGGGATGTATGCCAACCATCAATAGGCTTCTTTCTCTGTTAGACCCCCATCAACCCCCAAAATTTCGTGAGGATCCGATCAATATTTCGTAGTGTGATTGCACAAAAATGGAAAAAGGGATGCATTACCGACTATTGCGATATCTCTGTTGTTTGACAACCTACTTCACATCGTTGTAAAGGTGATATTTTCTACTTTCCTTGCCAGGTTTTGCTTTCGATATACCTCCTACAGAAGGGAGATATTAACTTTGAAATAAAACATTGGTCTTTTTTCCAAATATTTTTTTTTTCACATTCCGACCCCTGAATAATATCCGCCCATTATCAAAAATCAAAGGGTTTTTTCTCTGTGGGACCCCCAATAACACCCAAAATTTCGTGACGATCCAAATAAAATTGCGACCTGTAGCGTGATTTCCAAAAAAAGTGGAAAAATGGATGTATTACCGACTATTGCGATATCTCCGTTATTTGGATACCTACGCCAACCTGCTTTACATCATTGTAATGATGGGATTTTTTACTTTCATTGTCCGACTTTGCTTTTGGAAGGTCCCGAACCGAAGCTGTGATATTCGTCATTATTATTAAAATCGCAAAAATGAAAAGTAGTGTTCTATTAGCGTCTATTGCGATATATTCGTTGTTTGATCACCTACGAGAACCTACTTTACATCATTAGAAAGGCGATATTTTCTACTTTCATGGCCAGGTTCTGCTTTTGGTATACCCCATATTGAAGCTGAGATATTCGCTTAGGAAAGAAACGTTGTCCTTTTCTCCAAATAAGTTTTTTGCCCATTACCACCCTAAATATTATCCGACCATCACCAAGATCAACAGGCTTCTTCATCTGTGTGACCCCCATTAACCCTCAAAATTTCGTGACGATCCGATCAAAATTGCGACCTGTAGCGTGATTTCCAAAAAAGTGGAAAAATGGGATGTATTACCGACTATTGCGAAATCTCCGTTATTTGGTCACCTACGCCAACCTAGTTTACATCGTTGTAAAGATGGGATCTTCTACTTTCACAGCCAGGCTTTGCTTTTGGAAAATCCCCAACCAAAGCTGTGATAATCGTCATTATAATTAAAATCGCAAAAATGAAAAGTTGGGTTTTATTTGCGACTATTGTGATATCTTCGTTGTTTGATCACCTACGAGAACATACTTTACATCATTAGAATGGTGATATTTTCTACTTTCATTGTCAGGTTTTGCTTTTGGTATACCCCGTATAGAAGCTGAGATATTCGCTTTGGAAAAAAACGTTGTCTTTTTATCCACATAAGTTTTTTGCCCATTCCGACCCGTAAATATTATCCGACCATCACCAAAATCAATAGGCTTCTTCCCCTCCTGTATCCCCATCAACATCCAAAATTTCGTGACGATCCGATCAAAATTGCGACCTGTAGCGTGATTACAAGGTTTAGATGGACAGACGGACGGACGGACGGACGGACACACATAGCCAGATCGACTCAGCTCGTCGAGACATTAATTTTGGTATATATAAGTATGGGTCTACGACCATTATTTCGATGCGTTACAAACTTTTTGGCCAAAACCAACTTATAATACCCTCCCCACATAGTGGTGTAGGGTATAAAAATCTTGCTACAGCAAAGACAACGGCAATTCTTTGTGGTTGTAAAATTCTGCGATAAACTATAACGTGGGCATGTATGATTAAAAACTTCAATATACTGAAAACGGGGCGTAAATTTTACATGGCGACTTTACCGAACCTGGCCCGATATTGTCTATTTTCAATTCTAAATATACTACACGGTGATTTAAATGGAAGGTGCTTACACCTGGGAAGTTTTTGCGGATTCTGAAACTACAATGTTCATAGAGTAGAAAAATCAAAAAACAAAAAAACGACGGAGCGTTTTTTAAATAAATCGCGATTCAAGTTGACATTTTTAGGGTTTGTTTAGGTTTTCACAATTTTACTTAGAAACCGCAAGTCCCATCAAAATGACACTTAAGGTTTTTTTCGTAGGTTTTACCATTTTTGAGATATTAAAGTTCAAATTGGGACAATGCACTGACTCTATCGCCCCCTTATAAAACAATGTTATGAAGGGAGCGCCTTAACTAACTTTTAATGAAAACCGCTTACACAGGGAAGTTCTTGTGAATTCTGAAACAACAATGTTCATAGATGAGAAAAATCCAAAAACAAGAAAAAATCGCTGTAGGGATTTTTAAAAAAATCGCGGCCAAAATTGACATGTTTTTTAGGTTTTCACGATTTTGCTTGGAAACCACAAGTCCAATCAAAATAGAGCTAAAGAAAATTTTCTAGCTGTAAAAATTCTTTACAGGATTGACGTTTATGATTTGTTCTCAGGCTGTACCATTTTTGAGACAAATAAGCTCAGTTTACATTTTTAGGTTTTTTGTTAGGGTTTCGCGATTTTGCTTGAATACGGCAAGTCTTATCGGCGTGGGACCTGAGAAAATCTTATAGCTTTGAAAATTCTTTACAAGACTGGCTTATGTAATTTTTCCTGGGTTGTACCATTTTTTTAGATATATAAGTTTAATTTGAGAAATTGCAGTCATGACGTTGTTTTATAAGGAGACGATACAGAATTGAATTGAATTTGAATTGTCCCAATTTTAACTTCTATATCTCAAAAGTTGTAAAACCTACGAAAATATTATTAAGGTCAATCTTGTAGAAAATTTTGATAGCTACAACATTTTTTTATTCCCATTTTGATAGCACTTGCGGTTTCCAAGCAAAATCGCATAAACTTAAACTACCCCTAAAATGTCAACTTGAATCGCGATTTTTTTAAAAAGCGCTCCGGCGATTTTTTTTTTGTTTTTTGATTTTTCTCATCTATGAATTTTGTAGTTTCAGAATCCGCAAAAACTTCCCATGTGTAAGCACCTTCCATTTAAATTTGATTCAAGAGCACCGTGACTACTCTGCAAATATTTAAAATTGTATCCTAAATATTTTGAATTCTTTCTATTGAATTTACATACTTTGTACCAGTATTTCATATAAAATTCGAAAAATCGAAACTTTTTGGCTCATTTTAAAGTACATGTAGAATGGAAT